>NC_141761.1:70633998-70792998 GCF_982258835.1 Parasteatoda tepidariorum | reverse complement strand
GAGTGAAATTAATTAATCACGATTAAAATTTTATTTATTTTGGATTTTTTCAAATTAAAATTTGTCTTTACCATTAATTTTTAACATCATGTTACATAAAGAACATGAAAATTTGTTTCCGAAGAATACTGTTTTGAAATTTTAATCTGAGATTTCTTTAAATGTAAACAGTTTAAATAGTTTTGTTGCGATATGTTTGATTCTAATTACCATTTACTTTACATCGAATCAATGTACAGTTTAGTTAACATTAGTCTTGTTCTTTGATAATCCAGAAAAATATTCCTTACCAATATATTGGAAAAAGCTCTAAACATCTTCTAGAAAGGAAAAAAATTAATAATTATTAATAAAAATAAATCAAATTTGAGTAAAAAAAAATCATTTAAATATCAACAGAATGGCATTAAAAACTATTAAAAATACAAAGTATTTATATTTCTTCGGTTCTTATACTTTATGGTTTGTATAATGTTTTTGGTTGTCATCGTGTTTGACTTGCAAGTTTAATACATTTCTTTGGGCGCGTCATTAAATTGTGAAAACGATTAAGGGGGAAAATTAATCTAACTACAGCAGAAACGTTGATGACATTGAAATCATGAGCCAAATTCTACAACTTCTGAAAAATACTCAAATCTTAAACTATTTTAATCACTTTTCTACAAATTCTAAAATGATATTTTTGCTAGATTAAAAATTACACCAAAAGTTTTGTTTCATTTCATTAAATATTTCTGAAGTTATGGTAAGAAAATTTAAGTTAAATAAGAAGTTATTTCTAATAAAAAGGTCCATATCTCCATGGATATTTATAAGCTTGATTTGAGCAGATGTTGCATATTATAACCAGAGTAATTGATTCAAGATACAAGTTTATAGCTGTATTCTTGGCATATTTATGTTTAAATACACTATTTTTTGTTCTTAATTTATTGCTGGTCACTGAAACTCAAAAAGTTTTAAATGTTATTGATACGTAAGAGAAATCTTAGGTTTAGATGACCTAATGAAAAGAACGACTTTAACAACTGTAAAGTTTTAAAACAAATCTCTCAGTATTTCTTCAGAAATATGGAAAAAAATGAATTTAGATAGAAGTGTTTTCATAATTTTGTCCTAACTCTGCATAGATGTTAGGGAGGGCTGAAGATTGACATCTTTAATTAGAGACTTATAATACAAAAATAAAGGTAATTTGTTATTCTTAAATTAAGATACATAGTACAGTAAACAAAATAATGGTATCTTGAGGTGGGGCTAAAAGTTACGAAATATGTAAAAAAATCATTATTAAGCTGAAATAATACTTTTCTTCTTATACCATTCAGATACTTCCATTTAAAACTCTTTACATTAATTATAATAATTATTATAATAATTATTATATTAGTTATTATAATCATTATACTTTTTTTAAAAATATTATTGCATTTTTATACTTCTTAAGCCATGTTTAGCAGCAAAATTTCGTTAAATTAGCGAGATTTGTCTTTCTGTATTTCAAATTCAGCTTTCTAAAAAACCTAAGGAAACAAACTGTTTGTTAAATATTTATAAATTTCATCTTTTACAGTTAACTTTCTTTTGAAGTTAGAAGTCCACATAATACACTGCCGTAAGTTTCATTCTAAAATTATGATAAAATATTCGGCAACTGTCTGTCCATCTGACTAATAGTTAAGTTTAGGGTAAAAACATTCTTTCTACCTTTACTGTTTTGTAACCGTTTACAACTAGAATGGTTATAAAACCGTAAATACGAAACTATACTGTTTTTTTTTAAACAATTTACAACCGCAAAGAGGAAATTCATACTGGATATTAGAGCTAAGTTCTTCGTTAGATAATGGGCATTAGAGTTTGCAGGGAACTGAAAATTGGTCACGTGTTGAAGAGGATGGAGATAATATGCTGCCGCGACTTGATGCTGCGACTTGAATCTCAGTTCTGTCGGTCATAAGACAGAAAAATTAGTCCTCTTGTCTGTAATAGGTATGCAGCTGAAAAGAGCTAAGTAGTTTCATTATGAGAGCGTAGTCAGTGCGATAAAATTCTGATTGTTTAACCATATTCGCGAAAGCAGTTATTAAACGGTTTTTCTCACAGTTCTCTTAACATTTCATTTATAATCATTTGATTGTTTGTTTGAATATGATAACATTTAAATAAATTGTTATTTAACAATTTTTCCGAGCAATTTGTAACAGTATAGAACAGATACTACACTAATTCGTGTAAATAATCTGACTCACACACACTATAACCGGCATCATTAAGCCGGTGCCTGTCTCTTCATATTAATCATCTCATTTTATTCTTTATTCTCATTCTGAAGCCTTCACTCGACTTTCAGCAATCAGGTGACGAATGATTATGTTTTATCATTGTCCAAATAGGGGTATGTTAAATAGTGAATTAACATATCCCAAGTGCTTTAAAGTACACTACATGCTGCATTAGTGTTCAAAAGTGATTTTTTTAAAATTATTTTTCCTTTACTGTCATTTGCAAAGGTGGCTATAATATACCTAAATCCGTTTTTTGGTTTGCCAAAAGAACTGAATATGGATATTTTGCTACCAAATGAAAATGCACTTTTAAGCAGTTTCAATGAAGGTACAAATTGAAATTATACTCTTACGAAAAACGCCTCGATTTTCTTGTATTGATGCGTCAGTACTCAAATACAAAAGTTTTACAGCAAAGCTTCAATACTAACCAAATTCCATAAAATAATAATGCAATTACACTGTTGGAAAGGTCTCAGTAAAAACGGTTAAAATAACAATTTATTTAATTTTACCATATTCAACCAAAGCAATCGAATAGCCATACCAGATGATATACCAGCCATATACCATACCATACCAGCCATACCTCAAGATGCCATATGATACTCAAGCTGTTAAAGGCGAGGAAAAATGCTTATTGACGTTGCTTTTGTCTAATACGGTTAATTAATTTTGACCTACCAGAACATATACATCACGGACATTGTGAGAACTTAAATACTCATTTAGTTAAAAACAAACACTTCTTTAATAGAAGCTTTTCTGCATCATGACATATGAAAAAAAATCAGATTTAAATTCTTCATGCATGCAACAGAGTGCATTCTGAACCCTTTTGATGCGTGCAACAGAGTGCATTCTGTCGCTAAAAGGGCTAATCAGCCAATCTCATTAATATTTGAACAGGGTTTCGTATCCCAGTAATGAAGCTCTCATTCCTTTAGTACATGATAAGTTTTCACTGTCCAGCACTCTTCAATGGGTGACCCTGGTCTATTAGAACACAAAACTGTCATTCACCCACAATGATAGATACCGCGAAATTATACAGGATTATTTAAGTCAAGGCATTATAGAAATAGTTAACCTGATAGTATACATGATGAATGTGAAAGACCTATATTTTATTTACCCCATATGGCCGTTAAAAAAGAAAGTTTAACAGCATCGTTAAGAATTGTGTTTGACGCTGCGGCACACGAGGTCAATGAACTCTCTCTCAATGACTGTTTGTGGCCAGGATCCAATTTAAACCCCAATCTTTTGGACATACTTATTGAATTTAGACTCAACTGAACAGCTTACTATTCTAAAGTGAAGCAGGCTTTTCTTCAAATAGGTCTTGCTGAGGTACACAAAAACGAAGTAAGATTCTTTTGGAGCAATGATGAACCAAGTGTTTCCAAAGATCCCGAAATAATTATCTTTCATTTTAATAGAATGAACTTAGGAGTCAACTCAAGTCCATTTCTACTCGCTGCTACTATCAGACACCATATTAAAAGTATGAAAATGATCTTCCTGTTATCGTTCAACTTCTAGATAGAAATCTTTATGTGGATGATTTTATTTCCGGTAGCAATGATTTTGATGAAGCATTAGAAATATCTAAAGATGCTAATAAAATAATAGAAGCTGCTGGAATGACTCCAAGGAAGTGGATTACTAATGACGCTGATTTGATGGAGCAGTGGAAGAATGAGGGATTAGATACTCATCCTGCAAACGCTAGTGTTAGTCTGGGCTCCAATCAGACTAAAGTGTTGGGACTTTTATGGAACACCAGTGAAGATTATTTTTCTGTGGATTCCGGAAGTCTCGTAAAATTCGTCTCCTCAAGAAAAGTACGAAACGTTCGATACTCCAAGCTATAGGGAAGATATTTGACCCTTTAGGGTTAATTTCATGCTTCACCATACGAATGAAATGTCTGATCCAAGAACTATGGAGTGAAAAAATTCCTTGGGATGAATCCTTGCCTCCGAAAATAGAGAAAGAGTGGATAAAATGGTGTGAAGAGATACCTTTTTTGGAAAATCTTAAGATACCTAGACTGGTTATTAATTCAATATCCAAGGAGGATATCGTCGAGATTCATAGTTTTTGTGACGCCAGTAAGAACGCATATGGTGCTACAGTATATTTGAAAGTTTACACACCAAATGGACCGATCATTAGACTTTTGACTTCTAAAAGCCGAGTAGCTCCTTTGAACAGTGTGACTCTGCCTAGCCTGGAATTGCTGGGAGCTCTAGTTGCAGCTCGCTTGACATCCAAAGAGAAAAAAATTGTGAATCTGAAAAGGTCTTCAATTGCATATCATTGGACTGACTCTAAAATTGCACTCTACTGGATAAAGGGAAAGACAACTCGTTTGAAACAATTCGTCGCTAATCGAGTTAAATAAATAGTCACTTTGACATATCCAAACTCCTGGCACCATTGTGCAGGTACAGATAATCCTGCAGATATTCTCTCTCGTGGTGTGAAGTGAAGAAAAAGGTGCTGAAGTTTTGATGGAATCTGATTTTCGAGAAACTTTAGATTAATCATTTCCTGATATAGAATCTCTTGCAGAAGGCGAAAAAGAAACAATACTCTGAGAAGAAAAAACTGTTTCCTCAGCCGAGAATATGGAAGAGACTGTTTTGCTAACTGATGACTCAAAGATCCTGATTGATAAACTTTTAGAACTCTTAAATAATTATTATAAAATTAATCATATTTTGTGTTATATTTGCAGATTTCTTCATAATTGTAAACATAAGGATGAAAAAATGGGTCCCTTGACAGTTGACGAGGTAAAGTATTCAGAAAGTATCCTGATTAAGTATTCTCAGAAGACACTGGTAAATAAGAAAAGTTTTTCTCACAATATTTCTAGCTTAAATCCTTTTCTAGATAGGGAAGGTTTAATACGAGTAGGTGGAAGGCTAGATAATGCTTGAGTATCCTTTGATCAAAAGCATCAGATAATCTTACCGAAAAAGTCCAAATTAAGTAAAATTTACTTCGATAGTTTACACAGGAAATTACTTCATATTGGCCCTTAAGGTTTGTTAAGTGCAGTTAGGTTAAAATTTTGGACTTTAGGAGGCCGTAATCTTGCACTTCAAACTGTACATCAATGTATAACATGTTTCAAATCTAAGCCCTTCCTTTCCACTCAAATTATGGGTAATTTACCAAGTGAAAGAGTCAACATGTCACCCCCATTTTCCGTCACAGGTAAGACCTGAGCTGCCCTTTTGCTGTTAAATATAAACATCAACGTAAGGGTACTCTCAACAAAGTATATATTTGTATTTTCATTTGTTTTTCGACAAAAGCCATCCATCTTGAACAGTTGTCTGATTTGACTTTCGATTCGATGATTGCCACACTGGATTAATTAATTTTTCAGATCAGAGTTTGGCTAATTATTTTACCTCTGAAGCCATAGAATGGAATTTTATTCCACTAAAATCACCCCGTTTTGGTGGTCTTTGGGAGGCGGGTGTAAAATCAGTAAAACATCCTCTTAAAAGAGCAGTTGGAAAATTTCATTTCACTTACGAAGAGATGGAAACAATAGTTATTCAAATCGAAAGAATTCTAAATAGTCGCCCCCTTTGCTCCTTAAGCGGTGATAATGACAGTTTTGATGTTTTAACACCAGGTCATTTCCTAATAGGGAGGCCTATAACATCAATTGTCGAGCCAAATTTAACTAATCTCAATGATAATTGTCTAAGTCGGTGGCAGAAAACTACTAAAGTTGTACAACTTATATGGTAAAAATGGAAGTCGAATTACTTAAATACATTACAAGCTAAATCAATATGGATGGTAACAAAAAACGATTTAAAGATAGGACAAATGGTACTTGTAAAAGAAGATTTCTTGCCTTTAAATACCTGGATTTTAGGCCGAATAATTTATGTTTATCATGGTTCGGATAATAAAGTGCGTGTAGTTAAAATTCGTACAAAAGCAGGAATATTTAAAAAAGCTGCTTCTAAAATAGCTGTCTTGCCAATTGATACATAAAAAAAAAAAAGACTATTTTTCATTATGTTATATATTCTGTGTCCTACATTTTATAGTGTTTATGATTTATATATTGTCAAGTATGTAATATTTTATTTTATTTTTAAAATTTTATATGTTAAGTTCTTGCATGAACATTGCAAGGCCGAGCGGGATGTTGGCGCGCATGCGCGTCAGCGCCCCAACCGGCAGAAGATTTTGAAACTTCCACAATGACAGACGGCTCTCATGTAGCTCCGTCTAATTAGAAATAAAACTTCTGAAATCGCATTTAGCGATAATTAAAATAAATAAAATTAAATCATCTCTTTTTAAAAAGAGTGGTCTGTCTTAAAATTTTTCTCTTCAAGTGTGAAAGATCAGGCGGGACAATTTAAGGAAACGAAATGAAGGAATTTATACAGCACTTATAGTATTTATCAGAAAATGTGCCAGTTTTATACTTTCAGGGTGGGAATGTTGATATACAAGAGAAATTGAAGTGTATGACATGTTTCCATGGTCTTTAAAAGTGATATAAAATTTGACATTTAATGTTTACAAAATATTTAAGTTAAAAGAAACCTAACAAAAGAGTGCAAAAACTTCTCGGGAATAGATATTTATTTCTCAAGTGCGAGTCATATTCTATCATCTTCAAAAACCTTAGATACCAGTCCTTTATTTTTTTTCCAGGTCGAGAGAAACCTGTATGATAAATCTAGATAAGAAATGCTAACAAGTGAAAAACATTACATTTAGTGCAAAAGATGAAGGTTGACCTATCTCAGCTTATATATATATATATATATATATATAGTTGAATTTCAATTAAAATATTACATGATTACGTAAACTAATGTTTACTTGCTATCATAATTACCAGTAATCATAATTATTTGTAATAATTAATTCATATAATTAAGATGCAAACATGATTCTTTTAATCAATGCTTGCCAAAATTATATCAAGAAATTGATAGCATGTAATTAGTTATATTTTCGAATTCCGTAATTAATTCATCATTCGAGTTGAAGATTCATGCGAAATTTAACAGTTCGATCATTGACCTATTTTTATTGTGTCGATACCTAAGAGTATGTAAAAATAAGGCCATTTCCATCAAAATTTATTTTGACTCAATGATTTATATGAAAAAATTAACTCAATTGTAACCTTTGAATTTTTACGAAAAAAAATAAACATAAATTAATATATTTTTTTATAAGAAAATTGAAACATTAACAAATTTTTAAGATAAAAGATGCATTCAAAACGAAAACCAAAATATCAAAAAATCAATTGAAAATATATCAGCATTTACCTCATCAACAGGATCGCAAATCAAATCTGGTAGACAGGGACAATCACCAGTCAAGTAAACATGGTGCTTACGAAGGGTGCAAGATGAACCTGAAAAGTATGAATATGCTGTCTAAAATATATTTATATATAGTTTCCTAATGCATATTTATATAATCCATAAACATGTTGCCTTGTTACTGTTTATATAGGGCTCCATATATCCCGATTCAAGGTGGATAATATATTATACATCACTATTGGCACTTTTAATTTTCACTGTTAAATCTTAATTTTTTTCAGTGCATAGATTAGATTTTTTATTGCTTTAAACAGCAAGAATATATTTCGATTTAAAATATAATTTCACCACTTTCCCCTGAAGTATAGTATTCAGGTAAAAGTTTAGCCTGCACCTCAGGAAATGAGGTGCAGGTTTCAACCGGAACATTCCCTTTTTGAGGGACTTAGCGAATTCCCCCTTTGAAAAACTTTGATATAAAAAATTAAGATTAGATTGTTAAAATATGTAGTTAAAAGAAAGAAAACATTACCTGGAATCAAAGAGAAATTAAAGAACTAAATTAAAAAACTAAATCCAATCATTAGCTTAAGTTCATGAAACCAAAAATAGTTTCTATAGGTAGTAAAAAAGCTGGTTTATATTGTTATAAAATTGCTCAGTTAAAAATGTTTCATATAAACTTGAAAAAAAGAAACTAAAAGTCAAGCTTATTTAAGACCCTTGGGATGAACTAAAGTCCATAGGTGTAAAATCACAAGCTGATTTACGATGAACTGTTGAGTTGAAATGGTGCAACCCTTAGATCAAGTGAATAGGGAACAGTGTATCAGGGAACAGCGGGTCTTCTATTATTTGCTTTATGATGTTAATAATGACTTTTCTACTGGCCAGAATAGCAAACCACTTGTGTTCAGTTTCCATATCCTTAAAGTTTGAACCTTAGAGATCCCAGAATACGGGAAGGTATTTTATTAAATGAGTATTGTCTTGGACTGCATCACAATAGCTGCATGCTGCTGATGTTTTGTTAAAGAATCTCTGATGATAGAACCCGAACACTCCATGACTTGTAAGAAATTGGTTGAAATAAAAGTTTGTAAGCAGTCTTCAAATCTTAGGATCCTTAAGGAGTGTGCGTCGATCTGCTTTTGTCGCTTACCCTAGGATTATGTTTAAAAACTCTCGTAGTGATCTGCTTAGCAACAGATTTGATCTGAGATTTATTGCTTGGGACCTTTATATCCTGTCGTCAGAATTGAGTAGCTGCTTCTGCATCCAATCTTCCTCCTCGTTACCGTTTATTCCAATGCGATGCTAGTCTTAATTTATACGAAGTTTATTACTTCAGAAATATTTTATTTCCTGAATTATTTGTAATTTAGGAGTTGAGTATTCCAGTGGAGGAGAGAGAATCTTTAAAAATAGGAATGTCTTTCAAAATGTGCATGGATTTGAATGAAATAAAATGATTAGCATTCAATAAATAATTCGGTGATTACTAGTTGTTTAACTAGTAAAATATATCATACGAGCTACACGGCAGACCGTAGACGCGAAACTAAAAAACTTAAATGTGTTTCAGCTTAAGCACTATATTTATTTATGAACTTTACAAGAGTATTTTTCAAAATTCTATATATATATATTGTATATATAGATCCTACATATGTTATAATTCATACCAATGTGAGCCCTGACCCAATTTATACGAAGTTTATTATTCCAGAGATATTTTATTTCCAGAATTATTTGTAATTTAGGAGTTGAATATCCCAGAGAGAATCTGTAAATATCTTGGCAGGTGGTATCAATAATAGGAATGTGTTTTAAAAGGTACATGGATTACAATGAACTAAAACGATTAGCATGCAATAAATAATTAGGTAATTAATAGTTGTTTAACTTGGAGTAAAATATATCATACGAGCTACACGACAGAACATAGACAGGAAACTAAAAAATTTAAATGTATTTTACCTAAAGCACTACATTTACTTATGAACTTCGCAGGAGTAATTTTCAAAATTTCAATATGCTTTAAAATTTTTATTCTATTTATATATATAGGGATCTCTCATTGTAAATATTATTATTCATATATATAGAGAGAATGAAATATAATATATATTATAATTCATACTCTTATACCTGGTATACAAAGGTGTATTTACTAGTCCATTTCATGTTTGATGATCATTTACACATCACCAATGGCATTTTTAATTTTCATTGTTAAATATGAATTTTTTCAGTTTCTAGATTAGATGTTATCTGTTTCAAACAACAAGAATATATTTCTATATAATAAACTCGTAAGTACCGCTATTGGTATTGAACTTTATGTTTATTTTGTTTTGGTGCCCAAAAGTCTGTAGACTTAGAAACCTTGCAATAGAATCGTGTTTGAACAAGTGTACAAGAAGTATGTTTAAATACTTTGTCTTGCTTAAAGGTCTTGAAGAATTTGGCTTATTTAAATATCTATGTTTCGTTATGAAATTTACAGGAGTGTTTTACTAAATTCTGATATGTTTTAAAATTGTTTCAATTTTGAGGGCTTTTTTGCAATTTTTTTTACTGGTTTTCTTCAAATGACCTAAAAATTGAGTTATGTCAGGTGTAGAAAAAAATAACAAGTACCGAATGAGTAAAAAACAACATTTACTAATTATTTTAATAATTATTAACTGTTGAATTTGCAGTAAAAAATGTTATGAGAGCCAGTGTGCTGCAAATAAAAACAATGATGAATAAAAACCAATACCGCCGGTTGGGGAGTGCAGTCAGCAGAAGAGGTCTCTTAGTCTATTTACAAATTTGAATTTCTTTTTCAAATTATTTTAATGCTTTAGACATTCTTTGCTTACTTTGTAATTGGTCAGTATATAGAGCATTCGTCTCCCAGAATGGCGACTAGGTTCGAATCACAGCAGTGGCTAACTGTTTAACTTCTGCTAACACTTTGCACTGTTTACAGTGCTGACTTAAAATACCCTCATTGGTTGACGGCTCTAGGGTATACTTCCCATTGGCTTCAGGTTAACCGTGGTAGATTTTCATCGTTTTCTTTTCCATCGAAAAGTCTTCCACGAAAGCTAATTTTTCCCAATGCTTGATCCAGGAATTCATTTGTCTTCTAGGTTGGGCTCAAAGTTACAAGGCTTAAAAATCATAAGCTGAGAATTGAGTAGTGTGCTCAACAACGATTATAAAATATGAAATGAAAAATTAAATATCTTTAAGAGAATTCTAATATACCTTTAATTCAGAGTATATTTTAGAATCAAAATAAATTATTAGACGTAAGAAATAATGCTTTGTACAGTAAAGAGGCAAATAAAACATGTTCGGTGCTCGTTAGGTTGCAAACATTTCACGTATCTTTAAAATTCAGTTATTGAGAGGATATTTAATGCCCTATGTTTAAGTGTGTCATCGTGCAGCTATTCCACAAAAACGTTTTAATATCGCCACCTAAAACTTAAGATAAGCTAAATCTGTTCTCATTATTGCTTTGGACTACAAACTGTTTCAGAATAAATAAAGTAAATTATTAGCGTAAATAAATGATCACGAAATCATCCAGAATTACCTATTTTTATATTCACACTTAACTTAGGCTTAATCTAACTGGAGCACAACCAAGTTGTAGAAGCCGATTTCAGAAATTATTAGAGTTACAAACATTTCTTACTTTTTCTTTTGGTGATGTATTTTATTGAATTTGCAAATTAGATAAGTTCAATATTGATATCCACAAAAATAAAAATAGTTGCGAAATTAATAAAAGTAATGTTTTGGAAGATTTAAGAGTTTACAAATATCTGAAATTATAATTTTAAAAAATTTAATCCTCTTGTAGTTAGCCCTATCAACTTAATTTCGCTCTCTTTTTTTTAAAACTTTGAAAGAAAACACGAAATACTACAGTATTTTTTCCCTTTTGACTCTATGTAGAAAATCTGTTGAAGAAAAAAACGTAGAAAAAATTTAGATTTTTTTGCTAATTGAATGATATAGATATAACTTCAATTATGTTAATAATTAAAAAGTCTATTTTTGTGATAAAATATTAGTACAGAGGTCCTCACCTTCTGATCCTAGCTTAGTACACACTCCTTGTACTCCACCTCCTTTACAACATTCATCCTCTTTGCAATTACCGTTTCTAATACACCCAGTTACAGCAGTCTAGTTAAAATACATCAGAAGTAAAGAAATAAAATTTAAAATAATACTTCGGAAATCGTTTTGAGAAAAATACACTCATAGGACGTGGATAATATTTAAAAAAATTTAACAAAACGTATGCGTATAAATGAATATGTGTGGAGGAAACTGTACTGACAATAATGTATTACACAATATTTGTTGACTCAATCTGTATAGTATATGTAAATAACTATTCATTTCATTAACTCACAAAATTACCGTATTAATTTAGTAGCGTGATAAGCAAAAATCAAGCTTAATATAATTTTTTTAAATCAAAATTATTTTGCGTTTTTTTAAACTTTGATTTTAAATATTTATAGTTGAAATCAGCTTTATTTCCAAAGAAAAAAATTAATTGCTAAAATCATTTCGTTTTTTAAAACTGATTTTTTAAAATGTTTTTATAAAAAAACAACTTGACAATTTTTTTATAATAAAAAGCATAGCTCTGTTTTTTTTAAGAGAATCGAAAGAATTCGAATAAGTAATTATTGTTGTTGTCAATCGTCTTAGGGTAGAAGTTAATTTCACGCATGAAGCTCTCCTTAAAAATATATATTCATATTTTTTTTTTTATACAAATTTTAGATTTTCCATTTTTTTGCTAAAATTCGCTGTAAAAAACCCGAAAAAATACTGGTATTCAGTGGGGATTGTTGAATAGTCCTGAGAAATCGAGAATTCTTATATATAAATTTCGATTTCTCAAGAGCTATTTAACCAATTTCAATCAAATTTTGAATTTTGCCATGTGAAATTATATATTTTATATTGACGAAATAATTGCATACTACATTCAATTCAAAATTCAAAACATTTTAGACAATTACTAAATAAAATAATAAATTTCATTATATTTTTCTTCGGAGAATTATATATATATATATATATATATATATATATATATATATATATATATATATATATATATATAAACGTTTACGATGCTATTACATTAAGAATATGCAATATGTAAGCAAGAATGTAAAAGAGAATACATTTTGTATTACAATTTATTTTAAATTTAATTCTCGCCCTATTTCTTGTTCTTAAATATATTTTAATGATGAAATAAATATTCTGTTCTTTATTTATAGTAAAAATGATTATATTATTTAATGAAATGAGCAAAAATAAATAAAAATATGACGGAAAAAACATTTACTTATAATTATAAAAAAAAATCTAATATAAGAGAGTTGGAATTGATTTGATTTATATATTTATGTTTTCTGATTTTCTGTTTATTTCAAAGATATCATCGGTGATGATACCTGGCCCAACACTGTGCAATTTTATAATATAATAGTGGAAATGCATTATTTATGGCTCTGCGAAAGAGATAAGTACTGAATAAAATTGCTTAATTTTCGAAAGTTTTAACTAATATGATTTGACAGTTAGAAACAGTATTATGTCTTATGATTCTGAATAAAGTTTATTCTTTATTTTAATAGTATGAACCAATGAAAATAAGCTTTTAATGATCTAATTATTTTAGCTTTGTTAATTGCGTCGGTACATGCCTATGAATTTTGTGCATGATTTCGTAGCATTACTCGATAGTGTTTCAGTAACTGTTTTATATACTTTTAATCTCATTCAAAGAACGGGTATTCAGCTTGTCTTTAATAAAGTGAAGAGTTTACACGTGGTTGTGGTCAATTCTAAAATCATTTTTACTATCATCTGGAATTTTAGACTGTAGCTTTAACAGGTAATTTTGATCTCCAAACCTAAAAGACGTTTAAAAATTTCAATTTGGTTGTTTGAGAGATTTTTGATAAATAGAATTTTCTAATTGGACAAAGCATTATCAATTGTTATAAATTTAACTGTTAACGACTCTGATTCCGTCCAATAAATATTTAAAAGATAATACCAGTATGAAGTTAATTATTTTTAAATTGCAGTTACCCTTTTGAAATGCATTTCTATAAAACAAAACTCTATAGTTTCAAATAAATGATGATTTGAATAAGAATTATGTTTTGAACTGGAGAGTTAAACTAATGTTATATGACATTAATGTTATATGTTATAATGAGAGTTACATGTTATAACATGCCTCCAAAAAATAATTATAAGAGAAAATAGCCTGATTATAATAAATTTTAACAATCATGTGTTGGTTTCGAGCAACAACATCATGTCGAATAATTCTGAAAATAGATATACTTTGTTTTGCTGGGATGGATTCTAAAAATGGAGTTTTCTCAATCTTATAACGGAAAGTTACCAAGAAAAAAATAATAATCGATGAAAAATAGAATTTAGTTAATTTCATTTATTGTGTTAGCAACTGTCTTTCAGTTTTATGCTTTATTTTGTAATATTGGCCAATTCTGACTAATTCCTTATTTCACTTTTTCATGCTGTGCGAAGAACGGGTATTTAGCTAGTGACTAATAGTAACAATTTAGAACAACAATCAAACATGTCATTAAGCTTTATTTTCGAAACTCCTCTGTACATAATTTTTTTTATTCTTTTAGTTCTCATTATCTTCGAGATATTTGCCTGAGTAACAAGTTCTTTAACACTCGTTATCAGAACGTGAATTACTATTACGTGAGTAATTTGTATACACAATGAGGAGATAAGAAAAATCCGAGGTGTTAATAAAATTGAAACTCTAAGTTTTACTAAACTATTGCCGACTTTATGAAGAATCAAGGGAATCAAATTAAAGATAGCGATGATTTAGTTCTGAATGAATGACATGACAGAATAGAGTACTTGCTTGTCAACTACACTGTTTTGGAGAATTTGATTAAATATATTTCGAATTTTATTTCACAAATGCTATTTTCTGAAGGTTGCCCCAAGTTTTTTTCTGAATAAATTCAACTTTGATTACATATATTTTGACTAGTATTTTAAACTTTAAAAACAGGTCCCGTATCATATATTAACTGTTCTAAGCATTCTTTCCTATCGAATTGCAATGACGGCTCGTAAATTTGTCATAACTCGTCAACTCGTCTTAATCGGATCGTACAATGGACTTTAAGCTACAGTCCGGGGAGGTTAGGCATCGTCCTTCAACTGTTAAAAATGAGCTTAAAAAACTTGTAACAATGATGAGAAACAGGGTAAAAGAATTTTTGATTTCTGTCCTTTAATCCTATTATCAAATTTACTGAAAAGTTGAAAATATATACAATTTCAAATTATCAACATTCTTTATTTATTCTTTATTACAGCTAATGTTTATTTCTTACTGTAGATAGGGACATTGTTTTGATGTAATACCTTAAACGAAAATTTTAGATATGAAAACAATGTTTTCTTTTTAAAAATTTTCTCATAAGGAATAATGCATTTTTATAGTACTTACCCACATGAATGCCAAGCTCAATATGAGAATGAGACAAAAGAAATTCATTTTATTTTAATAGTTATTGATAGGTTATATGTCTGGATAGATAAGTTATAAATTTCAAGCCATTGCTTTCCTTTTATACAGCTTAGTTGAACATGATTAAGATTATTCATCCAGATATAAAGCTAAACTTGATTATTCTATTTTTCCATAAATTAAAATCGTGGTTTAGAGTCAAAGAATGAAATTTTGTATTTCAGCAGCTGTTTGGGTCAATAATGAGTTCCATTTGTGCATCCAAATAACTATTTATTTTATAGACATGATGAAAAAAGACACGTATTAAATTAAATGGTAGTGAACATTATGACAAAATTAAATCTCAGGTAAATAAGATCTTTTAAAAACAGAGGAAAATTAATATTAACAAATGTTTATTTAGATGATAAATACACAAATTTTTGCATCATTTAGGAAAAAATGTTATATTAAATAATAAATTTGAACAAAATTAAAATTATTCACCTGTTTTTAAGTAAAATAATAATCAAATAGTAAATAATCATAAGAAAAATATGAAAATTTTTTTTGAATGATCCTTACATAAGTGATTTCTATAATTTTGAAAAAAAAAAATCTTTGAATTCTTTAAAAAAATCGATATGCAGCGAAATACGCAAAAATTTAAACCAACATTGGTTCATAAATTCAACTTCTCTCCTGCTTAAACTACATAAATTCCAGATTGAAAATATCCTCCATATTTTGAAGATAAATATACAAATTCGTCATAAAAATCATGTTTATTCGCTGAAAGTACGTTTTTGCGTCGTCTAATATCGTAACTTAAAATACCGTCTGGCCAAATTATTTTGCGTAGTTCAGGTTAGACTCTTGAAACTTGATGATTAAATTTTGATTCATAAAAATCAGAAACTGTGCGGATAAGATTAAAATTTATTATAAGTGTTTACTCTTTTTTGCAAACAGTACATCATTCAATTAAAACAATTTTGTGCAGTTTAATCTCCCCCCCCCCCAAAAAAAAACTTGATTTTTAACGAAAATGAGGTAGTTCGATATAAAAGAAACAATTAAAAATGAAAAAATGAATAAATATGACAACAGAAGCTGACGGTTTCATGGGGTACCAGCTCCGGAAGCTATGCGGATAAGAATATAGAGCTATGCAGAAGAGCTATGCAGAAACTGTGCGGATAAGATTAAAATTTATTATAAGTGTTTACTCTCTTTTGCAAACTGTACATTATTCTATTAGAACAATTTTGTCCAGTCTAATTTTCCCCCAAATTTTTTTTTACAAAAATAAGTTTAGTTTGATATAAAAGAAACAATGAAAAATGAAAAAAATGAATAAATATGACAACCGAAGCTGGCGTCTTCAGGGGGTACCAGTTCCGAAAGCCTTAAAAGCAAACTTTTTTCTAATGAGAGAGCATGACAAATGTCTAAATTGCTCTCTCGGTATCCCAAAGGTTTTGTCAAAGTCCTGGAAGAGAATACAATACAAAATATATAAAATACATAAAGCAAATAGAGAAGTATAAGATCAAGTAAATACATAAGAATAATACGCACAGAAGCTTACTTGAAACAAAAATCCAATAACCAAATTACACAACTGACCACCACATAACAACTAAATTGAATTAAACATAAAAACAACGCCCCTTAATTTGCACAGAAGGAAGAAAAAAAGGACAGAGAAAAAGATCGGGAAAATGGTAACATCATTAATAGAATTGCTTGACTGGGGCAACTCGGTTAAGACTTCATTTTGCCCTATTAAAAGAAGACAAAACTAATAATTCTCAATCATTTTCTTAATTTTAAAATCAATAATACAAAAAAAAGAAAGGCCATTATTTTCTAAATTTTTTAAAACTTACTTGTTGCCTCGTGAAAATTTTGAACCATTATTGCAGATTTTATTAATTCTAAACAATTGAGAAAAAACTAAATTTCTGGAAAATTTTACAGCACAAATTAGTTTAAAAATTACTGAAAAAATGACTATAAATTTAAAATCCTCTCATTTATCGTAAACAGCAGTTTAAATTTGCTTGTCAATAATATCAATCTTAAAATTTAAATATTCAGCATTTAAACAATTTTCATTAGTCTTCTTCAAAATCAAATCTTTAGGATTTATATTAAAAATAAATATATATCTAATATATATCTAAATATATAAATATATATCTAAATATATAAATATATATCTAAATATATAAATATATATCTAAATATATAAATGTATATCTAAATATATAAATATGTATCTAAAAGCATTAAAATCATTATGCTCCTCAAGAAATTTAGCTTAAAAAAAGTAAAAAAATATTAGCAAAAGCAAATAAAAAAGAATTACCTAGTGGAATCTCTATATTTTGTTTATAAAAATTAAGACCATTAAAAAGTACATTTTCAAAGAAGATAAACTCACAAATATCCATCCAATAAGATTTATCAATATTTTCGTTAAATAAATATTTATCGAAAATGCCACTACAAATTTCAATTATATGTGCATGTGGTATACTGGTGTTCAAATTTTCAAAGTCGAAAGTATTATTATTAGAAACTACATTATTATTAATAAAATTCAAAGCATCATTGTTACAATTAATAACAATATTTTTCTCTCCTTTTCCCCAATCCTTTCCCTATTGCATTTCATGTATTTTCAAAAATGGGTTGAAGAATGAATAATAACTATGCATATTTGTTGTGAGAAATATGTATAACTTAAAAGTTTATTTTATTATAAACTTTTAAAATTTAAATAGTAGTTAAAACAAGTAAAACTACATTTTTAAAATTTTTGTGGCTAATCATTGTTTTAGAGTCAATCATTGATCCATGCTATTTAACTACAACTAAGAAATTTTTAAAATTTAAGTATTGAAAGAAATAATCTCTAAATTCTAATAAATTATATTTTTTAAGTTTAAACTATAGCATTAAAAGAATTAGGTGTATTGTATATTTATATATTTTCAGTTTATTTTTGATACGAAATGAATGCTTTTCAATTACATATTTTGCCATATATTTCAATACTAAATCACAAAAAAACTATTTTCTCAAAATTAACTGATGCAAAATTCCAAAGTTACATCTGCTAATAAAATCCTAATTGTTTAACTGTGTTATAAATTTCAATTGCGTCGATCAGAGATAAAGGTCTATTGAATTTTTAAGTTTAACTTTCACTCGATTAAGTTGTAGGCTTAAAAATAGATTTGGCTGCAAACAAAAGATTACAAAAAAGGTTTCTAAAATATCAGCAAATTTAAAATGTATACATTGGCGTTACTTTTAATGCAGTTAAAATATATTGAATCAAAGGATATACTAGTCGCAACTTTATATTCTATTAACAACTGGAAAATGAACTAAATGTATTGCTAAATGAAACATTTTAAGTTTATTCTCTGTCTGATAATTTAAAATTAAACATTTTTCAGTTAAAAATTCTTTTTAAACTAATAACTCTTCATCTCACATGAAATTTTTTTAGTTGAAATTAAAATAATTTTTTTTTTATAAATTTCATGTAAAAGTCATTAACATGAAAAAATGTTTACCAAAAATCCTATCTTAACATTAAGAAAAGGTTTCGTAGTTTTTTTTTCAAAATTATAATAAATTACGAGTTATAATGAAGTAAAAATCATAAGGAAACCAAGATAATGCATATTTATATAATTATAATTATAATTAGAGTTTCGATAATTATTTCTAGAAAATCTTTTATAATTTTCAAGTTTAAAACACATTCAATATCATTCGATGCATTTGATATTGCTGGAAAATATTATCTTGCAGAAAATCTACGACCAATCGAATTAGCATCGAATTGAAAATATCAATTTCCTTGATTCGATCTTGAAAACGCAGCTGTTTCTAACTTTCTGTATTATAAACTTGAGTAAAATTTATATTCTCTATCAAGACTGATTGATAAGTTGCGTAAGAAATTCATTATTTTCAACTTTCTTTGTTGATAAACTGCAAGTTGACCTTCAAGAAGATGGATAATTTTTGGAGACGCAATAGCGTTTAAACTTATTTGATTGCGCCAGATGGAAAATAGGATTCGTGTCTCGATATATGAGTCATTTTAAGAGATGGGAAGTTGAACTTACGCATTAATGTTTTCTCCAAAACAATTGGTTAATTACTAGTATGTTGGCAAGTTGAACTTACGCATTAATGTTTTCTCCAAAACAATTGGTTAATTACTAGTATGTTGGCAAGTTGAACTTACGCATTAATGTTTTCTCCAAAACAATTGGTTAATTACTAGTATGTTGGCAAGTTGAACTTACGCATTAATGTTTTCTCCAAAACAATTGGTTAATTACTAGTATGTTGGCAAGTTGAACTTACGCATTAATGTTTTCTCCAAAACAATTGGTTAATTACTTGTATGTAAGTATGAATAATCTTTTTATATAATAAAAGAGTTTCTTCTGCAACTCCTTTTTTATCCATTATCAATTACAATAAATTATTTGATCCACTATCTATTATTATTCATTCACATCAATTTTTAAAACCATATATCCCAATTCATTTACATATTTGTTCTCTATGGGAGGAATTTTACTTGCAATTTGGGAAAAAATCCTCATGCTGTAGGGTAAAAAAATTTGAGAAGAGATGTTTTTCTGTTCAAAGTTTTTCCTGTAAGCAAAATTTCTTGGGATGTAAATTATAAAATTGACGCAAAGTCATTCTGAGGTGTGAGGGGGGCGGGGTAATTTAGAAGGAATGAATGAATCAGAGAAAATAACTATTAGGGTTGTGACAATATGGGTATGTTTAATGCAACAGAACTGTTTTTGCTTTTACGTAAATCTAACATAACTAATCACATCCATTTTCAAAATGTTTGTATGACTTTGTTTTCAAATTTGGCGATGGTTAAAGCAAAGAATTATTAATCTCACCTTCTTAAAGTTTCCTCCGATTCTTTTTATTGCCAATTTTTAATGAAATAGTTCAGTGGAAACTTTTTTGTTTGTTCTGAAAATGTCACTTACCTAGTTGTTCCACTAAGCTTTTCAATTAATATGAAAATTTTATATTTTCTGTTTAATATTATTTGTTTTCCTTTTTGGTAGATTTACTTTACTGGAGTAAGCAATGTGAAAAATAGGATTCTGAAAAATATTTATGACCAAATATATTGCTAAAGAAATCAAGAGGCAAATTGTTCTTCTATAAAATTGTCTTGAAAATAAATATGCAATGAACTTAAAGTTAAATTAATTTCTAGAGTTCTTTTTTGTACTTTTTCTTTTAGATATAAAATTAAAGCAAAATGGTAAGTATTTAAGTACTATAAAACAATATTCAACGCTTAAATCACTGCAATGGAATGAATAAGTATAACATGATTCTGTATTATTAATAAATTACTTTGTTAATTAATTGTATACAAGCGTTACAATTTGCATTACGCCGAAGCTGAAACCTTCGTATTAACATTGTTATACGAAATAAGTAGTAAATTAAAGAGCTAAATTGATGGATAAAAGGTTCTTAAGAAAGTGCACTATCCAGTGGTATTTAATTGATCGTGATGTTTAATGATTATAATTAATTCTGGTAATATACACTACCAGTATTATGGTAATTTGTGCTGTTTTAATTGGCATCAAATATGATAATGTAGGAACACAGATGTCTATGTTAGTTTATTTTATATCTGTTGCTCGAGAAGCGAGTTGTTATATGATATTTTAATACATTTTCTGCAGGGATTTACGCAAAATGTTTTTTATTAAATGCTATGTCATTAATTATCGCTTCGTCAGAGTTTGTCAAGTATGCTATTAGTTTATTATAAATCATACCATAAATTTTCCTCATTGTAATGTCTCAATATCACTTTCAATTCACAAAATAAAATTTTAATTCAGTCACTTTAAATATGAAATGAGGAAAATACAAGGACGGAAATTAGGTAGAAATTTATAGTTGTTATCAATATATATTTTGAGCATAAATATATATAGAAATACAGTCAAATTCTCTTATAGTTAGAATAAAGGGAAGATTTGACGAATTCATATCTTGTCCAATTGAACAAAAAAGAATTTGTATACAGATGAGCCAACAATGTTAAACTGATAATAAAAGAGTCGTGTGCAGTCAATTGTCTACAACTGATCATCCCAGCTGCCCAAAGAGCATCAAAAACAAGATGAGAATGCCTTTAATGAGATTTAAATTTTAAAAACAATTCCTTGAAAATAAAAAAAATAAGTATTATATATATATATATATATATATATATATATATATATATATATAATATATTGCTTACCTTTCAGTTTATGTAAAAAATGATCTAAAATATTTAGCATATATTTTAGATTATATTTATTTATATTTATATAACCTATATATATTTTAGATCAACATATTCATCAAACCTAAATGTTTTGACATTTTGTATTTTTGTATTAGGGAAAATAATAAAAACCTTAAGCACGCGCTGTATATGAGATCAAAAAGTTGTCTGGTAATAAAATGTTTTTTTTTGTAATTTCAAAAAAAGGAAACTGTACCCTATAAAAAATCTAAATAATGTAGAATTTAAATTTTTTTTTCCAGAGAACTATAAAGAAAGACATTTGAAAAGAAACATTTTATAACTATCTTAGATGGATAAATAAAAGTTTAACGAATAAAACTCAGCAAACGAATAAAAAATAATGATATGCAATACTTAGTTATAAAATATATAAACATATATACATATAAAAGTATTAAATATTCAGAAATAGATTAATTAGCTCTTTTGAATGAAATATTGAACTAATTATTTCCTTAATAGTTAAACCACTTACACCAGTTTACACCATTTGATTACTAAACATATTGATTTTCCTAATTTGGCTACAAATACCAAATGATCACAAAACTAATGGCTCGATTTGAAGCCTAATTTAATACAAAGCATTTAATATATTACACTAAAGTATTTATTCATTTGTTAACTAATTTAACTATCTCTCAATGCTTCACGTGTTTTGGAATTTCTTATTTATATGGAAATTGCGTTTCTTATTTTTATTATTAAAAAAACCCATAAGTATTGTTTTCATTTATACCATACAATTATTCTTACACCATTTGAATTTAATTTCGTTAAAACTAAATGCATATCAAAATTTAAAATATCAGGTTGAATATAATCCTTCTATTAATATGTTTATAAAAAATATTTTTGTCAAATGGCTCTTGGGGAAGGGATATACATTTTGCTTAAACCAACATTATGATTCTAGTTAGATTTCAACGTCAATTACCCACAATACTTCCTCACAATTATTTATTGGTCCCATTTTTCTGCACTTTCACCAGATTCAAAGCTATACTTTTTTCTGCACCCCAAACGAGTAAAAACTTTACAATTATCAAACATTGTTATATAAACTAAAACTTCATTGTATAAAATGATACACCATTATATAAAATGTGACATCATTTTTCATAATTTTCGCTTAACATTTATTCATTTGCAGACGAATATCAAGTTTTTCTTAAATATTTTATAAAAATTATTATAGAGGAAAAGCTGTTAACGAAAATACATTCACAAGTTTAAATTTTTTTGTGAGGACATTTTGATTTCTACCTTAGAAAATTAAACTATTTTCTCTCTTTCTTTTAAGTACATGCCTATTTTGTATTTGTGTAGGTACCGATTTAAACGCAATGATTGTAGGAAGGAGAAATGTCTTTTTTTTAATTTTTATTTTTATTTTTCGTTTGGAAACCTACCCTGAAAGCACCGTACTTAATAATGCGCTTTGCGTTTTTTCTTAAATAACTAATTTCAATAACTAATAATATTTTTGTTCAATAACTAAGATTAAAGTTCGCTAAAATTGTCAAAGTGGAATGTCATTAAAGAATTTTTCAATGAAAGTGCAAAGAATAAACGTATTACTTTAACCAGAAATACTCATTTAAATATATAAGATTATTTAATTCCTTTATTTCAGAATCATTTTGATGTTAGAAGAAACACTTTGTATCGTTTTTGTTTTTTTTATAAAGAAACTGAACTACTCAAATATTTCTTATCTGCAATAATTAAATAAAGAGTTTGTCTGTGTGTGCGTTTTTTTTTATAATTCAAGAATGGCTTGTTCTACCATCCTAAAATTTGGACAGTTGCTGCATGGGCAAATTTTGCGTCCGATCCTGAAATTTTAATTAATTTGATCGGTTTGGCCGTGAATGAAAAATAAAAATTTTCATTGGTTTAGAACTCGCCATTGATAAAAATTACACTGCTGCAGACGATTTTCTTCATTTCCAATTATTTTAAACATTACATCAGTAATATTTTGCTCTCATTAAAAAAAAAGGATTTTTTTGCACATACATTAAAATTTAATTATTTTTTATTCACTATGTCAGGTGAACTTCATGATCTGCATGAACCTGATAGCCTTGGCGGATCACGTCTCCGAATTAGTATGCCTAAAGTTATATGAAACCACGTATTTATTTACTTATGTTATGTTTTAAAAATACAAATCTATAAAACTGAATAATTTAAAATCAGCATAATTGAAAGAAAAAATAATAAGTTAAGTATTTAAAGGGAAAACTAAAGGAGAAACAGAATTAATTTGTAAAGGAAGGTACTAATTTGTAAAGGAAAAGTCTTTGTTTCGAATCGGGGCCCCCTTAGTTTACCGACAAATGGTACAATTGTACAATTTTGCTGAAACTCCGCTTCTGATAACATGATGATGCTTAATTAATTTTAAGATATTTAGTTTAAATCATTTTTATGTTGTGCTTATAGAGGATCCTTATATTTTGTATAAAAGAGATAATATTTTTAAAAAAAAATGATATGGTGTGTTTAGACAAAATGGATGAATTAAGGAATGAATTAAATACTTTTGATTTGTAATAATTGAAAAATTGTAGCTTTCATTTAAAAGAATCTAAAAAATATTACTTTTTTTTCTCTCCCTTATACTGTCAAAAATTTCGGATAAAATTATGATATAAAGTACCGGCACTTTAGGTGCATTATCTATAGGTGCATTATATATATATATATATATATATATATATATATATATATATATATATATATATATATATATATATATATATATTGTGAGGGAAGCTTTGCCTCTCCGTCATTAGCCGTATAGTTGTATAGTGTAATATATGAATATTCATTTAGGCCATTAATGAATGAGTTGAACAATTGAGTTTCCAGGAAATAATGTACAAATCGTTGAATGTAAATTTAGATTTTATTAAGCTTAATTTGTGAATTAGAAAATGGCCATTTCTTCATAAAAAAAATAAGAAATCCCTTAAAGGGATGAAATAACAATACTCTCTATTGAGAGATTATAAAGCCAGAACATCCTTTCTGACGGTTAGAAAATTGAGACTGGGAGGCCCCAAAGGGCTCCCAGCCTCCACAAATTTGAAATTAAAAGTCAATATATTTATTCCAAAATTTGGCGACTTATCATAATATATCATAGCCAAAAACAAAGCCAACTAGCATATCCACATGGGTTTAAAAGAACACCTTGGCGATCACGAGTCGCCAACAAATTTATGTGAAATATTATAACCATGCAACCGAAACATTTAGCCGTTGGAAAATTAGAATAAAAAGTTATAAATAGATTTCTGTTTTCGATTAGAGGCGACAGTGAATTAATATGTCTGCATAATAATGAAATAAAAAGAAAGTATCCGTTACATTGATCTGGAAGAGAAGAAATAAATATTTTAAATGTAATTCTATTAATAAAAATAAGCTTAAGTAATGAAGGAAATTTTTAATAAGATAGGAAATACATATGTAATGCCAAATTGTGGTATCACACACACACACACACACACACACACACAGATACATATATATATATATATATATATATATATATATATAAAAATCTCTTGTCACAGTTTTAGTGGTTAAACTCCTCCTAAACGGCTGGATCGATTTTGATGAAATTTTATATGTATATTCAGTAGGTATGAGAATAGGTTTATAACTAATTTTTTGTCCATTTTTTGGACAGATTTAACGTATATTTTAAATATATCTTTATTTAATCATATTCCAATCCAAACTAGACATAGAAACCTGATAAATCAAAAAGTAATATTCACGCACGTTGCAACAATTCACTTTAAACTCTAATACTTATGCTCGCCCTTAAAAGAAGAGCATCAAATATATTTGCAAGTATGTGAATAAAGGCAGTGATATGGCAGTATTTCGAGTTGAAAATACCAATGTGACCGCTTTTCCAGTGAATAACAACGACGAAATAACGCTCCACCAAATTGGCCGGTACATCAGCTCCAATGAAGCTGTTTGTCGCAACTTTGGATTCCCTATTCATGATCCTACCGTTAGTCATTTAGCCGTCCATCTTGAAAACGGTCAGCGCGTATATTTCACGAACGAGACAGCGATTGACAGAGCTATAAATCCACCAAGAACTACACTCACCGAATTTTTTTGAATTGTGTAATCGTGCGGATGCGTTTGATGCCTTTGCACAGACATTACTCTGTTCAGAAGTACCACACTATTTCACATGGGCTCAAACAAAAAGAAATGGACTTCCCGCAAGCAAGGCACACCGATGAAGGCCGTTGTCCCGGTTTATTCAAATCAAACGCCTTGGGGAGAGCATTTACAGTCAATCCAAGGCAGACTTAGTGCTTTTATCTTCGAATGTTGTTGGTTAATGTCACCGGCTCATTGTCATTTCAAGATATACGTAAAGTCGATGGACATCAGCATCCAACGTATAAAGATGCATGGCTTGCACTCGGCTTGCTGGAAGACGACAACCAGGTAGAATTTTATTTCTTTATTTCAATTAGTAGCAAAATGTATGCTTTCTATATATTCCTTGCATTTATAAACTTAATTTATTATCTTTTTGATCCACTACTATTTTTAAAAAAATTAAGCATATATATTAATATGTAATACTATTGTAGAAGTACGCATAAGCTTGATTTAAATACAGCGAATATTTCTGTCTAAAATTATAATTTAAATTCCGCTTAACTACCGCAGGGTAAAATCATCCTCAAAAGGATTAAAAGTTGGCAGGTTTGCAATAAGCAGTATCTCACTTCTCACGCAGTTTTCGGAAAAATTTCGGCCATTATTATTGTTTGTACATCGAACGCCGTTGTGACGTTTACAATTATCATTTCCGTGTAATTATTATTAATTTGCAGTGCTGTAAATATTAATAATAATTATTAATATTAAGAGTATTTCTACTGTATTATTCTGAAGGAAAAATATTGTGAAAGGTAGGTTAAGTAATAAAAGATAAATAAACACATTACTACTATGCTGTTTTTCATCATACGTTTACAAATATCATTTTACTATTTAAGTGTTATTCTCAAGTAAATTTTTATTAATTTATTAATCTGCAGAGCTGTCATTATTCATTCCTATTTTATAAATAATTGATACAATTATTGATTTTAAGAGTAATTCTGCTCTGTTATTTCAAAAGAGAAATATCATGAAAAGTATGTTAAATTAAAAAAGTGTGTGTGTACTTATGTATATGCGTTAGAAGTTATACTTTTTTGGCGTATGGAAAAAAATTTAAAATAATAAAAATGCTGTAATGATCAAATATAAATATTAAAATCAATCAAAAAGGTATTATTTAAGTAAAAATATATATTTTTAATTAATTCCATTCTATGGCTAACTTTATCCTGTCGTTTTCTGCGCGCGCAGCTCACAAAGTTTACTCTCATCCAAACGCTCCAAAAGAATTATAACTTAAATAAAATATAAATAAATACATAATACTTTTTTTCATCATTAAGTAATTTAATTTTTTTTAACAGCAAACAATGCCAAAACGACGTAGAGGGGCTTCTTTGGGCCGTAAAACATGTCAAGCTACATTCATGCAGAATGCAAGAGCCGAGAGAAACGCAGAACAAATCCAGCAAGACAATACTGATGCACGTGAGAGCATGGCACGATTGCATCAAGTAGAATCAGAAGATGCACGAGCTGACCGAAATGAAGAAAGAAGATTGGAACAAAGACGATCGCGCCGACTCACATTTAACAGACTAAGAGTAAATGAACAACAACGCCAACAGGCACATCGATCTTTTAACTCTCAGTCTTTCCTGCGCCTAGCATTCGAGTATGAGCCTAATGTTGAATATTATGCTCATTCAAAAGTCATAATTGGTGCTATGGACAAGGAATGCCTGCATTGCAATGCTCTTAAGTTCAAAAATGAGCCAGCCGGGATGTGTTGCTCATCAGGAAAGGTACAACTACATGTAATTGATACACCACCTGAACCATTAAAGGGTTTACTGTTTGGCACGAATCCAGATTCAAATGTGTTCCTGAAATCAATTCGGACATTCAATTCCTGTTTCCAAATGACATCATTCGGAGCAACAGAAATAGTTAAAAATAATACGGTATATGGTCAACAATTCAATTCAACATTTAAAGTCAAAGGTCAAATTTATCACAAAGTGGGCTCATTGCTGCCAATGCCAAACGAAGCGCATAAATTTTTGCAAATCTATTTCATGGGCGGCAAAGATGCGCGCGTAGACGCACGTTGTGAATACAATCACCTCAATTCATTTTTTGCCAAACGCATCGTTGGTGAGCTGGACGCTCTATTGAATGAGCACAATGAATTATTGAAAATATTCAAATCACACTTGCCTAAATTACAAAGTGATCATCACGCTATTGTCATCAGCCCTGATAAAACACCTGTTGGAGAGCATATTCGTAGATTCAATGCACCTGTTGTTGACGACGTTGCTGGAATCATGGTTGGCGATCGAACAACTGCACGACAAATCGTGATTCGTAGAAGAAATAATAATCTCCAGTTCATTGCTGAAACACACCGTTCATATGACGCTCTCCAATATCCGCTAATTTTTTGGAAGGGACAAGATGGATATTGCGTAAATATTAAACAACGTGATCCCGCAACAGGTACTTCATTCATTGTGGACTTGAACATTACTCATTTAACAAAGAACTTAATTAATTTCAATTTATCAAACTAAACTAATGTTAATTAATTTCAATTATATTTATTAATGATTTATAATTATTCATGAATTATTTATAATTGTATTTTTATTATTTATTTATAATTATATTTTTATTATTTATTTATAATTATATTTATTAGTATATATTATTACAGGAGCCGAAACAAACAAGAATGTTAGTGCGAAGGATTATTATGCGTATCAGTTGATGAATAGACGCGGTCAGGACAACATCATTCTACGATATCGTGAGCTTTGTCAACAATTCATGGTCGACATGTACGTGAAGATAGAGAGTGAACGACTACGATACTTGCGATATAATCAACAACAGCTGCGTGCTGAAGAATACATTCACTTGCGAGACGCTATTGTCAGCAGCGCCGATGCCGCCGAAATTGGTAACTCGGTCATTCTACCATCATCGTATATAGGCAGTCCACGTCATATGCAAGAATATATCCAGGATGCTCTGGCTTACGTGCGCGAGTACGGACGACCGTGTTTGTTTATCACGTTCACGTGTAATCCTAAATGGCCAGAGATTACATCATTGCTAATTCCCGGCCAAAATGCAATACATCGTCATGACATTACAGCACGTGTATTCAGACAAAAGTTAAAGTCTTTAATAAGTTTCATTACGAAATTACAAGTATTTGGTCCTACACGTTGCTGGATGTATTCGGTTGAATGGCAAAAGAGGGGATTACCTCATGCGCACATTTTGATTTGGTTAATCAACAAAATACGTCCTGAAGAAATCGATAGTGTAATTTCTGCGGAAATTCCAAATCCGTCTACTGATCAATTGCTGTTTGATATTGTTACAGTTAACATGATTCATGGCCCATGCGGCAATTTTAATCGTTTATCGCCGTGTATGGCAAATGGAAAATGTACCAAAGGGTTTCCTAAAAATTTCACTAACGATACGATCACAAATGTTGACGGATATCCAATCTATCGTCGAAGAAATTCCGATAATGGCGGACAATCGTTTATTAAAAATATCAGCAACATCGACATTGACATTGACAATCGTTGGGTGGTGCCTTATTCACCTCTACTGAGCAAAACATTCCAAGCTCATATTAATGTAGAGTTTTGTAGTTCAGTGAAGAGCATCAAATATATTTGCAAGTATGTGAATAAAGGCAGTGATATGGCAGTATTTCGAGTTGAAAATACCAATGTGACTGCCCCTCCAGTGAATAACAACGATGAAATAACGCTGTACCAAATTGGCCGGTACATCAGCTCCAATGAAGCAGTTTGGCGTATCTTTGGTTTCCCAATTCATGAACGGGATCCAACCGTTATTCATTTAGCCGTCCATCTTGAAAACGGTCAGCGCGTATATTTCACGAACGAGACAGCGATTGACAGAGCTATAAATCCACCAAGAACTACACTAACCGAATTTTTTGAATTGTGTAATCGTGCTGATGCTTTTGGTGCTTTTGCACGGACATTACTTTACTCAGAAGTACCACACTA
This sequence comes from Parasteatoda tepidariorum, assembly GCF_982258835.1. NCBI lineage: Eukaryota > Metazoa > Arthropoda > Arachnida > Araneae > Theridiidae > Parasteatoda > Parasteatoda tepidariorum. The sequence continues at coordinate 70,763,191 of NC_141761.1, read as the reverse complement.
TTTCATATGGTCTCAAACAAAAAAATGGATACCCCGCAAGCAAGGCACACCGGTTGAAGCATGTCCCGGTTTATTCAAATCAAACGCCTTGGGGAGAGTATTTACAGTCAATCCAAGGCAGACTGAGTGCTTTTATCTTCGACTGTTGTTGGTTAATGTCACCGGCTCATTGTCATTCCGCGATATACGTAAAGTCGATGGGCATCAGCATCCAACGTATAAAGATGCATGCCTTGCACTCGGCTTGCTGGAAGATGACAACCAGTGGGAATGTATGCTTGCTGAAGCAGCATTGAACTGTACTGCTAAGCAAATTCGTGTACTATTCGCTATAGTATTAACTACATGTTTCCCGGGCAGAATAGAAACTTTATGGGATAATCACAAAGATTCGATGACTGATGATATACTGTATCACCATCGCACACGTTGTAACGATCTAACGATAGCATTCAGCGATGCTATGTACAATGAAGCACTGATTGCTATTGAGGATCTTTGCATTACTATTGCCAACTTGCCTCTCAGTCATTTCGGTATGCTTTCGCCAAATCGAAGTGCATCTGATTTTTTAAACAATGACATGAATCGTGAACTTCATTACAATACAGTAGAAATGGCAGCTATTGTGACTCGCAATGTTCCACTGATGAATGAGGAACAAAGGAACATATATGACCGCATTATGCTCGCAGTTTCGGCAGGTCAAGGTGGATTTTTTTTTTGGAAGCACCAGGTGGAACTGGCAAAACATTTATTATTTCGCTAATTCTCGCTGAAATACGATCAAATAATGGCATCGCGTTGGCCGTTGCATCATCTGGCATTGCGGCAACTTTATTGGATGGAGGCAGAACAGCTCATTCAGTATTTAAGCTGCCACTAAATATTCAAAACAACCCGGACTCAGCGTGCAGCATAAAAAAGCAATCGTCTATGGCCACAGTGTTGAAACACTGTAAAATTATCATCTGGGATGAATGCACAATGGCTCACAAACATTCGCTTGAGGCGTTAAATAGGACATTGAAAGATATAAAGAACAATGACAAATTATTTGGCGGCACTCTGCTACTCCTTTCAGGTGATTTCAGGCAAACACTTCCCGTCATTCCGCGTTCAACGTACGCTGATGAGATCAATGCTTGCTTGAAATCATCTCCACTGTGGTATAATGTTGAAAAAGTTCAACTAACAGTAAATATGCGAGTCCAAATGCTTCAGGATCCATCTGCTGAAACATTCTCAAAACAATTGCTAGATATCGGTGATGGAAAAGTTACCAAGGATGAGACAGGATGCATAAAATTACCGGAGGATTTCTGCACAATCATTGATTCAAAAGATGCTCTCATTAACCTTATATTTCCCGATTTACACACGCAATACATTAATCATGAGTGGCTTGCAGAAAGGGCGATTTTAGCAGCAAAAAATGTGGACGTCAACGAATTGAATCTGAAAATACAACAGTTATTGCCAGGTAACATGGTGACATACAAATCCGTTGATGCAGTTTGCGATCCTATGGAAGCTGCATATTTTCCAACAGAGTTTTTAAATTCATTGGATTTACCAGGCATGCCACCGCATAATTTAGTACTTAAAGTTGGATCTCCTGTTATTTTGCTTCGTAATTTGAACCCACCACAGCTGTGCAACGGCACGCGATTGGTCGTTAAAAAATTAATGAACAACGTTATCGAAGTCATTATTTTAAATGGAAAATTCCGGGGTGAAAGTGTATTACTTCCACGAATCCCTATTATACCCACAGATGTGCCAATTCAATTTAAACGCATTCAATTCCCCATTAGATTGGCATTTGCAATGACTATTAATAAATCTCAAGGCCAAACAATGTCTGTTTGTGGCTTAGATTTGAGCACACCATGTTTTTCACACGGACAATTATACGTGGCATGCTCTCGAGTGGGTAAACCATCCAGTTTATTTGTGTTAGCAAAAGACGGAATGACAAAAAATATTGTACACTCCATTGCACTAAGAGATTAATATTGTTTACTAATATTTTCAGAATTAGTTGTATATATAATTTATAAAAAAAAGTTACAATAAATTTAAAAAATTATTATTTGGTGTGTTGTTATTTTCACCTTCCGTCATCGTTCACAGCGCTCCATGCCACTGCCACTCACATACCACATACGCACACACTTACAATAAATAAGATATATTTTCATACTCTAGAAATAAATCATATGGCAAAACAACGTTTGCCGGGTCAGCTAGTATATATATATATATATATATATATATATATATATATATATATATATATATATATATATATATATATATATATATATATATATATATATATATATATATATATATATATATACATATATATATCATGCGTATATTAATATAAGAAAGTTGAAACATGTTAATGGTAGATTATATACTTTCTGCAATTGTTTCCCTTTTATATACAACAGTTAAACAGTAAAAATAAATGTGACATTTACACAAATTCTTTCTTTTTCTTTTATATAAGTTTCTATAATACTTAAGCTACTTAAATAATGACGAGAATTATACAACAAATAAATTGAATATATGGTTCAGATTCAGCATTCAGATAAAAAGCAAAGCCTTATAATTTCGTTTTTCCATCATCTAAAATCGTGGTCTGGAGATCATTCAATAACATTCTTTATTGCAGCTGCTGCTAGGTAAGGGTCAATTATGAGTTTCACTTTTGGCATCTACTGACTGTTTATGGCTGCAAGTACTTAAAATAATAATTCGAATATTTTTGCATACATTTATTAAATATAACCATGTAGCAAAAATGAAAAAATACGCATAGTAAATTTATTGGTAGAGATTAAAATTTACAAGGAAGTACAGTCTGGTTTACTCGTGCTTTGTTAAATTTAAAATAATATCTTAGAACTATGTTTTTCATTATTAGACAAAATCCGTATAGTCTTGGCAGTAGAGGATTTTACCTAGAAAAATGGGTGGATTTTTTATTCTTTTTATACTTATATTTCACATCGTTAGTTTGTGATGAGCACAAACTAACGATTCAAATCAAGCCTATTTTGATGATTATTAAATGTGCCTTCCTCCATTATATTTTGTTTGATTTCAGCTTTTTTTGCTGTTTTATTTGTTTTCCCCCCTCCTCTTACTTATTTAAGTGCCCACCCTCAATGTCCAAGCTAGAACCCCGAACCCCAAGAACATAATTATCGTTGCAATTTCAGTATTTCATACAAATCTTATTAAGAAAGCAAATAAAGCTTATTTAATTTTTAAGTGCTTGAATTGAGACATAGAATCTCTATTCAAGGAGCTACTGTCAAAATGTTTCTAGTAGCATCATCCAAATGTTTTTTTTAAAGAAAAAGTTACGGTTACTAGAATAATGATTTTACTTGTTTAACATTTTATTTGTTTCTATGGTGATTTAAACTATAACGGAAAATATAATCTAACTATGAGTTAAAACTGTATTTAACAAACTGATTTAACTTTTATCTAATTTTCAGATGACGAAAAAAACTAAACTTAATATAGCTGGAATAAATGTTATTATATAAAAAATATAATAACATTTATTCCAGCTATATTAAGTTTAGTTTTACGTACCATGCCACCTCAACTGTTAAAAAACCAAAGCCGATTTTCATCATAATCCAGAGATTTTTTCCTAAAAATATCATTATAAATATTACTTTCTTAAATAAATGAAGATATCAATTTAAACATTTTGTAAAGCAGTTGATAGCATTTTTTATTTTAAAACTATGTAATAAAAATTTAGTTGCATTTCACCTTAAAACCTAGTCAAAATTAATATTGCTTTGAAATTTTTTTAATTATTTTAGTTTTCAATTTATATTTATATTATATGGCTTTATTTTATAGTCTCAATAATGTAGATAATAATTGCGCCAATGTAGGAAAATTTTTCTCTATCTCTTTTTATTTTTCAAAATAATTCTTTTAGGAAAAACAAGGTGACTGATAAATCTTTCAAATTTATGTTAAGGCTACATGGCTAGATTTTGGGTAATCTTTCAGCCTTTATTTTTATTCGAGAAACTTGCTAGCTGCTTGATTAAATATTTATAGCTGTGACTGCTATAAGCAGCGATATTATTCTCTAACAATTATTCTATAAGCTATCGATAAAATAACAAAACTAACCGAACTAATTAAAAAACCCAATTCTTTCCTCAATTTCGATATGTCAGTTATTTTGATTTTAAAAAATTAAAAAATAAAGCTTCTCTACTTTTTAAGAGATCTTTTTACTAAACTGTCTCTTTTAAAATTTCCTTACACCTCTTACTCAAAAATAAATTATATATAATGTCACGTAACATTTTATTAAACTTTAGATTATTTTTTAATAATCTGCTCATCTAGTTATTTGTTTATCATGCATCTTTCAAATCACTTCAATATATCGAAAATCTTTAAAGATAATTGACTTATATAAGCTAATGTAAATGTTAAGACAGAAACTATAAATTTCTACTTACTTGGCTAACAAATAAAATTAATCTAGAAACAATGTTCTTTTTTGAAGTTACATATTAAAGACACGCAGTGAAACATATTTGCATTAAACCTTGTATATATAGCCTTTTGAAATATATCTATAAGTAAGAAATACTTTTCAACAATGAAACTGTAAATGTCAATTTTAAAATGATGCAATATGCAAAAAAAAAAAAATGAAAAAAATCGAATGAAAATGTGGAATAAAAGGAGGAAAGAAAGATTATCTAACTATTTCCAATTTATTACATATTAATTGGACAATGTTAAAAAAATTCGAGATAGTCTCATTCTTCAATTTTTGATACATTTAAAGTTATATTCTTCTCTATTCTGTTATGTTCTAAAGTTATATTTTCGGAGCTTTAAAGTAAAATTTGTCATGAAACTATTACGAAGAGCTTTTAAATTATCATGATCAATTATTTGAATTTTTTGGTACAAAAAATTAAAATATGTTAAATTGAATTACAGTAATGAGAGTGCGTGTTTATTTTACAAGTTACTGCTGCCATCTTGTGTGAATTAAAAACCCAGAGAAATATTTTTGAATGATGCTGTCATCTGGTGGTCATACTTGTAAAATATTATGTTTTTGATCACAAAGTATCATTAAGTTGTTTAAAATGTCTTAAGACAGAACAACAAATGTAGTTTTTTTTAAATATGTCTGCCAATGTGTGCCTAAAAGTCTTTTAAAATGTACCTGCTGTTGGGTAATTAAATGTCTTTTAAAATGTACCTTTAATTGAAATGTAAATGTCATGAGTACCTAAAGATTAAATACTTTTCGTTTCAAGATTAAAACCATGCTCATTACAAAATGCTTTTTTTTTAATAAATAAAAAAATACTTTTTTTTCGCGCAAAAAAAAGATCGTTTACAAAAGGATTTATCTTGTTTTTAATAATTTCGTTTTAATTATCTTATTTGTAATAATTTCGTATTTATTATTTCTGTTTTTTAGCATATTAAAAATAAATATATCGTGAATACAGAATATCAAACATGCAAATGTGGGAATCATGTTCATAAGTATAGTATAAAATAATTATTTTTTTCCTATTCAAAACGGTTATTAACAATTTTTAACTAGCCCAAAAAGAACTGCCGATTAAAACTTAGAAATAATACCAACTTATAATAATATTGTAAGTATAATTTAAGTACAATTTATTCATCACTATATTCCAGGGAAGAACGCAGAACAGAGTTTCACTCAGCGTTTTGGTACTATAATTAATTCTGCTTATTCTACCATGAACAATTTGCTTATTCTACCAAAGCCGAATTAACAGGTGTCCCCAAAATGATCGAATGGAATTTAAAAATATTAATTAAAGAAAAAAAATAAAAGATGGGATTTAAAATATTAATTAAAGAAGAAACAAATGGGATATAAAAATGCTAATTAAGGAAAAAAAATAAAAATGCAAAACGAGAGAAAATTTCATTTAACCGCATTTTGTTTACGATGATTTTACCCTATAACAAATTGTTTATAATTTATATTACAAAAAACCTTTATTATATTATAATAAAACAATGTTTTCTGCTGCATATCAGCCCATTCCGATTGAAATATTTGCAGTAACTTTTATTAATGTTGTCCAAATGTTATTCCTCGTACCATTTTGAAAATATTGTTTTGTAGTTTTTCTGAGTTGTCAGTTCCATGCGTTAAATAATTTTGGTAATTGTTGTTACCGGTATCTTCTGACAATGACGATAAACTGAATTTGTCTCTCCATTCATTTCAAATTTTGCTTAATTTTGGACTACCCAAGTATTGCGTCCCCATGAACTCTTTTACTAATGTTCACCTGTGGGATGTTTCCTGTCAAATTTCAATCATGAAATCTAAGCTATTACGTTGGCATTAAAAAATTTCTGATTCGCTTCTCTAGAGAAACCATTTTGGTTGATTTAAAACATAGCCATTCAGTTTGTTACTAAAAATCATTGTATTAGAATTCCACGATATATTTTCTTTAGAAATCGGAATAAATTTATTATTTTTCAATAGATCCCTTAGCATGCAAGATCTGATCGTAACGGAAAGGCTTACTTGTTGGCCAAGAAACGAAAGACTGATTCGTAAGATACAAATATGCACATTCAGAATAACTTACAAAAACGCATTTTATACGACAATTATTGATACGTTCATAGTTGACACACCAGTAAAGTGAATAAGAAAATTCTGAATCAATATTCAGGACAGTTGAAAATGTTTTTCCCACAAACCTCGTTAGGGAGTTTTAGACATTTTTGGTCAAAGACAGACCACGACGTCATGGCAGAATATGTTCATAAGATATGCATCACCCCGTCAAACTCATGCGAGTTCTGTAAAGAAGTGTGCTATATGAATGCTGAGAATGTTTATATCGAGTAAATGAGAGAGTGAAACCGGTAAACCAGGGCTCGAAGAAAGTCAGAAATTTTACCCGTCCCCGAGGACGGCTTGTCCAACAATGTACCCGTCCTCCTTTGAAACTAACCCGTAGCTTCTAAATAAATAAAAATATAATTTTCTCTTATTTATTACAAACATTTATATAGATTAAACAATGAATTGGTAGTTACTAGGATTACAAATACTAGGTTACTAATAGTAAAACCTTGTATTTCTTTTATGAAATAATTTATTTCTTTTATGAAATAATTTAAATGACAAAGGTCAAGTTATCTGGAATGTCAATTTATCCGAGGGTACTTCGTTTTTAAAATGAAACAAATATGACGTTAGCAGTTCCACAATCAAGTCAATGATTTACAGAGGTTTCTGCACAGAAATATGAAAGGGGTTTTCCATTTAGGTGGATGTTCATAATTGCGTTTAACGCTTCTTGTTTAAGACCAGTAAGTAATGTGTTTTTTTTGTAAGCTCATTGCTGAAAAGCCCCTTTCAACCGCTGCAGTACTCCCAGACAGAGAAAACATCAATTCCAAACAGCGCAGTATGTTGCTATATTTCCAGATTAGAGGGTCATTTTAGAAGTGAGGCTCTAGACTCTTGTAAGACAACAAAAACTGAAAATGTATCACGAATATTAACGGAAAAATGGCCGTCCGCGCGGACGTCGGATTCGAGAAATTTGTTGTCCGCAGGGAATTTTTGACCGCCGAGGACGGCGGACGGGTGGTTTTTCGAGCCCTGCGGTAAACTATATGCTCGAAATTTTACCCCCCTTTTTTGTTGTTGTTTGTTTTGTTTGTTTCGGAAGAATTGGGTAGCTTGATTTCGGTTGGTATTCCAAAATAAAGTAATATGAAACAGCAACAGTTTTTTCTTCTCTTTTTGTCATCTGGAATTAGCAACAAAAACAAATTAAAAATGGGGAAAATTGAAGTAAAATTGAGCAATGACCTTCAGGAATAATTTTAACTTTTAAGGGTGTTTTTCATTAGAAGGATGATACCAGAGGTATTACTCGCAGAGGGTGTTGAGTGTTTTTTTTTCCAGTTATATTATTAGTTGAAAAAATAATATGAAAAAGTAATACACAGAAAATAAATTATAAAAAAATAATATATAAAATACTTGTTTTGTCAATTTAGAAGTAATAACTAATTTAGATATAATTATATATTCGCAATTATGCAATTTAGATCTAATCATACAGTTTTTACCACGAATTTAGAATTCAATTTCATTCACTCTGTAGACTGTATCATTGTTTCCAAAAATTGCTTTCAAGAATCTTTTCTTTTTGATCTGTTTTTTTTCCAATAAATTGTACTTTAAAAGGCTAAAACTAAAAAAAAATTACTTTAATGCAACAAAAGAACGATAGTTGTAAGCAATCAATGCTACTAATGAACTCCGTTTAAGCAATTTATTTTTGAAATTAAAATTTGACTGATAAATGACTGGAAAATTAAGCATTTTAAAATAGATTCCAAATCAATATCAGATATTGGGTGTAATTTTTATTCTTATTTTTTTATGCTTATTTTACTTTCCATAATTTATTTCTTCTTATCAATATGAAATCAACAAAAAATGATTTTCTAACGAATAAAACTAATCACGTAAGAAATTAGCTTAGATTAAGAGTAACCGATTTATATAGATATTTTTGATCCTTATAAGACTTGCTGTTAAGCTGCATTAATTTTACTATAAATAGATCAAAATCTATATTGGAGTTCAATCCCGAAGACAGAGGGCTGAAAGCTCCTTCCAACTCTTACTAACTATCTTCACAAGAACAAATAATCCCCAGTGAAGAGTAAGAATGCTAATGCTTCTACAATATCATTGAAAGAGCTCCACAGTTTTTCTCTTAATTGAACTTAAATAAGTGCAAGAGAACAAGAAGGTGCCCTTTAAACCCCATGAAAATTTAACATTTTCTGTAACTTTTTATTTTCTCTAATTTGAACTATTTCTTTCGTCATAATGTAGTTCCATATTGAATTCACTGCTAGTCAGAAGCTGGTGGTTCTTTTCTAAGTTTTATACTTTAATTAAATAATATGTTTGGTGCGTTTGCCTGGCTTAAAAAATTATGATAATACAGGATTAAAAAATTAATAATAAATTACTGGAACATTTTCTGCTTTCTTCTGTGCTCATAATTAGAACTTTTTCTTTCGTTACAACGTTGCTCCATATTGAATTAAATCCTAGTCAGAAACTAATGAAGCTATTATTTTAAGTTTTATGCTATTATTAAGAAGGTTTTTCGGAGTTCTTTTGCCAAGGAAAATAAATAAAAAAATTAAACATATTTAAATTGCCCTACTCTCGGAGCAAAAATATAACTTTAAACTGTTTATCTCTTCTTGCTGTAAAGAATTAGCTGGGCATTAGAGCGAACAAATAACTAAAATATTTTTAAAGTATTGAACATTTTCAAAATCGCTAATTTTGTCGAGATTTTTCTACTTAGATGAAAATTATCAAATCAATGCCTTATTTAAATTTTTTCAAAATTTTTAAGAGCACAGGTAATGTAGCGATGGAGTAAGTTTCTAAATATAAAAAAATTAGACCATACGCTCTTTTCATTTTCTCAAAATTATGGCGTTGTGGCCATGTTGACTTTGTGCGTCATTTACAGAATAAAAACGGAGGAGGCTGACTAAAGATGAGCTGAAATTTAACCGTCATGAGTAGCTGTTTCAAACTCACTTCAGTTATAAAAATAGCATATTATTCACACACAAAAAAAAACAAGCAAAACACGTAGTTTCAGGCGACTTCAGAGCCTTTGAAAAACAGCCTTCAATAGTGAGTTTACCTTGTGATCTGAATTAAAAAAATTATGTTAATAAAAAAATTTAAAAAAAGAATAATAAATTCACGGAACATTCTGTATTTTCTTTTGTGCTTATAACGCATGTCTATTTTTTTTAAATAAAAAGAAACACTCTTTTCATTCATTTTTTTAAAAAAAATATGCATTAAAATTGTGTGCAAAAACTTTTGGTTTGGCAGCATTAAACTAATATTTAAAACTGTGTGGGAAATGTTTTAATGCTTTCACCCAAATTATTTTGCAGACTTTGCAAAAATAAACTTATTTACACACACTTAGAAAAGAAATATTTCATTAAATATTTAGCCGAGCTGTATGCTCTGAGAACATTGTAGCTAGTGTTAAATTCGTGTATGATTCGCTGAAAAAAGCCTTTTTTAAATCAAATATAATACCTTCATATATTTATTGAAAATTTTGATTTCCTTTAAGGTTAGGTCTTAGATAATTAATTTTTTCAATAATATAAATTGAAACTCATAGATATCGGTATAAACATAGATATCGGTATAAATTATAAAGATATAGATATAATAATACCTGCAACATACAGATAGAAGTTTTGCCCGAAAATTAGTTGCGTTATTTGTTGTTTTATAAAATTATTCTAATTTAATTGGTAAATATTATAATAATAAAAAATATTTTTTACAGAGAAACAGTTTGTTTTTTGTACTTCCTGTTTTTATAGAGTCAATGGCTTTCATACATTCTTACACACACGCCTATTGATTTAATTCTTTCCTAGAATAGCAGCATTTTATCGAATATAAGTTCACACATGGGATTTGTTCAAATATAAAACTTAGCTAAAGGCCAACTAACTTCATTCACGAAAGAGCGACTCAGTGTATTGTTTGAAAAATCGATTTTTCGCTCTTCTAAAAAGCATTTTATAATTACCAGTGGATCGTGACATACAATACAAAATATCTCTGACAGCAAATTCTATTTCATATTGCTATTATAATGTTCCTGGAAAAGATTGGAACTCTTTATTCTCTGAAAATAAGCACATATTTTGAATCTATAAAATAATTATTTACACGCATTTTTTAAATATTTTAATAAATACTTATTTGAGCTGCGCCCCTCTGGAAAAGTTTGTGTATTTGTTCTTGAATGCTTATACGATTAACTCAAAAAAAGGTTTTCCAAAATAAAGTTTTATGCGTTCGCATATTTTATTCAAAAGTTCCCTTTTCCACGGTTGGGTTTGTTCTAGTTAGAGTTTTCGATATAAGTAATGCAGATATAAAGAAACCGATATACATGCATATATAACAGTTATAATAAAATCTACAACAAACAGAAAGAAGTTCTGACCGTAAAGTAGTAATAGTATTTGCTGTCTTAGTTATTATTACATAAATTGTTGTTTTCAATTTAAAATGGAAAGGTGCATTTAGGTGCATTTTTCAATTATTTTGTATGCACCGTCATGTGGGGTGACTTTGTGCAACGAGGGGTGACTTTGTGCAAACTGTCATTTTTTCAATTTTTGCGTCGTGCCATCTAGAGGTATTTTTTAAAGTTCGGTGTCAACTGATTTGAGCTGTCAACATAACGAACTAGTGGTTTACCATGAACTGGCAATGTAAAGATCATCGTTCCTGAAAAATTGCGAGCCCAAGTTACAAACAATTTCAAATTTTTTAACGTTGCAAAATCAGAGGCTGGAAAGTTCAAGTTATCCTGGCCAGGAAAGTAGGATACATTTCAAAAGTCTTATAAATTGAGATAACAAATCATGCATTAATTTTGTTTTTAATTATTATAATGCTAGTTATTAAATAATTAACAGTTTGCACAAAGTCACCCCTCAATGTACAATGTCACCCCATCTGACGGTAAGATTGGATAGCTAATTTGCCGAGATTATAATTCCAGGAATTTAAAATTTTTTGCAAACACCTCGTCTTCATTAAGACTGCAATTTACTTTGGGGTTTAGTGAAGATTGAATATTAATTTTTAAAAAATCAAAAATTTTTAAAAAATCAAATTAAAATGATTTTTTTTAATAAATTTCACGAAAAAGTCATTAAAATGAGAAAAAATTTTTTAAAAAACCCTGACTTAACATTAAGAAAAAGTTTCGTAATTTTATTCCAAATAGTAATAAATTTCGAGATATAAAGTAAAAATCATAGGAAAAACAAGATAACACATATTTAAATACTTATAATAATTAGAGTTTCGATAATTATTTCTGGAAAATCTTTTATAATTTTTAAGTTGAAAAACACTGAATATCATTCGATGCATTTAATATTGCACGAAAATGCTATCTTTTAGAAAATCTGTGACCAATCGAATTAGTATCGAATTGAAAATATCAATTTCCTTGGGTCCCTGAAAAAGCAGCTGTTTCTAACTTTCTGTATTATGAACTTGAGTAAGATTTATTTTCTCTATCAAGACTGTTTTGCTTGGAGATAAGTTGCTTAAGAAATTTATTATTTTTAATATTCCTTGTTGATGAACTATAAGTTGACCTTCAAGAAGATGGATAATTTTAGGAGACTTAATAGCGAACTTAACTGATTGCGGCAGATGGAAAATAGGATTCGTGTCTCGATATAAGTCCTTTTAAGTGAATATATCAGAAACTTTATTTAAAAAAATCAATGCTACTCGGTTAGTGGTATTATGAAAACAAGTTCGCCAGCAAGTGATTTACACAGGCTACTGATAATGCACCTCGGTGCATTGAGTATAACAATACCTTTGTTATTGTACATACAAAGGAAGGATTACATTTTATTGTTGGGGGCATATTGATACTATGGAGGCGGTGATCATCATTCCAAATTTTTAGTGCTAGTTCAGGTATCATCATTAACTTTTGGCCGTTACAGATACATCTTAATTTCGATGTAATATAATGATCAGAGAAATTAATAAAATCCTTTAAGAAAAACTGGTTTATTAAAAGAAAATGACCATAATTCAAAATATAAAAATAGAGAAAAGCCCCTTAAAGGGATGACGATAAATAATTTTCTTCATATCGAGAATTTTTGTTAAGATTGATATCCAACCGTTGGGACTGGATGGCCCAAAAGGGCACCCCTAATCGCCAAAAAATGGATATTGAAAAGTGTTTCCCAAAAAGTTGTTCCCAACGGAGAGTAGGGAGCATGAAATGTGATCCAAGGTTGGTGAATAATGGAAAGATAATCTTGCCAAAAATAAAACAAATATAATGAATATTATATTTGAAATAATTTAGATATCGCGAATCCCAAAAAAATGTTAGAATTACTGCAACCATGAAACTGAAACATATTCGTGGTAAGAAATACAGAAGAAAGAGTTATAAATAGATTTTTCTTTTTCGATTTAGTGAATTAATGAGTCTACATTAGTATTGAAATAAAAAAAGTTAGCGGCTACTTTCATCGCTAAGAAAAGAATCAAATATGTTATATTCACTTTTTATAAATTTTGATAAAAATTGAATAATTGATTTAGTTTAATTAAAATTCGGTTAAGAATGATTAAAAAAATAAGTTTAAGAAGTTAAAGAAATTTTAAAAGGTGGGAAACATGTAATGCCTTGTGTGGCATCACATATACCATAATAGAAATTAAATTAAAAAGGAAAATATAAAAATATAATTGCGACCGTGCATGGCGTTATTAAAATTTGTACTAAGTTATGGTTTTCAATGTGACCAAATTTTTCTTGCTGCTGCTTATTATTTTGTTACTGTCTGTATGCGGCAATATTTGTATTTTCCACAATTATTCTTTAAGTAATAGTACAAAATTTTTGTTCAACTTCTCAGGAGGAAATCCCTTTTTTACAAAAATCACAAACAAACGAAAAATCCCCCCAACTGGACCAACTAGTTCTTCCATAAAAGGAATTGAACATTACAAAGACTAACGGGAATAAAAAGTCTACATAAAAATAATGCCTAAAAACACACAGAGCAAAGTTGGGTTGACAACAACAATGTTAAAAATCTTCTGGTCTTCAATTCAAAATTTCAAAATTCTTTTTCTCTTCACGGCTACTACAAATTGAAGAAGAATACTGAGCGGTGGTTACGTGCAGCTGCGAATACTTTTCGAAATGATTTTGGAATAAAATAGCCTCTCTTTATTTTGGAACGGTATAAGATGGTTGGTTTACTTGGATATTCGACGTTCCCCCCCCCCTCCAGATATGGTCCTGTTAAAAAATAGTTTGCTTCAATTTCTCCTAAAACTTTCTGGTGTTTATGATTCATCATTAGAAGAAACTAATTATTTTCCTATCAAATCTCGTCTATGGTTTTGTGTTTGGTTTTGGAGTTGTCTTCATTGACTAGATTGAACTTTCATCAGATATGTATCCTTTAAATTAATACAAACTAAAGAACATCCTTGCCTTGCCCGAGATTCAAACCTAGAACCTTTCTGATACAAGGGCAGTTCCCTAACCCCTACGCAGGCCGGTCGGCTTATTATTGCATATGATTCATAGGATTTTACCTAATGATAGTGTTTATATTGAAATTCCGGTAAATGGGAGCAAACAATACAATCTATTCTGGATTTACACTGAGTGGCCAAACTATTATGACCACCCCATCAGTACGACGCATAGCGCCCCTATACGGCGCAATGTGCGTCGAACAGTCCGTTTAGAGACGTTCACTGTTGCTCCTTGATTAAGATCACTTGCAATTTGTCTTCATGCTGCTATCCTGTAGCGCTGCACAACCCTGGCCAGCCTTTTCTCTGATCGAGCATTCAGTACCCTGTGACGACCACAAGTCTGACGTTGAGACCCGGTTTTTTGCTTGATTGTCCATTCTTTGTACACATTAATAACTGCTGCACTAGAACACTTCACAAGTGCAGCCGTTTTACTGATACTCGTTCCGACACATCCCGCACCCACAATCATTCCACTTTGAAATTCAGTTAAATCACTTTTCCTTCCCATATCTGAGCAAGCAACACAGTATAACTGATGACTTACTTGTCCAGCATTCACGTGTTATAGTTATCTTGCCCTCTAGCGGCAGCGCTGTGACGCAATAACTCATTTGCATAAAACTCTGAGGTGGTCATAATAATTTGGCCACCCAGTGTATATAATTGTTGAACTAAATCTGTATCTATATAAATTAATGTCTGTTTCTTTCCATTAGGATGAAGACTAAAAAATCTTACTAGATAGTTTTGTTCAGCTATTCGTAATAGCAAAAGAAAGCTGTAATTTGGCATTTTTAACTTGGGAAAATCAATTAAAAAATAATGAATAAATTATAACGCATTTGGAAAGCGAATAACATTTAAAAGTTTAGAAGTCTGTAAAAAACTTCATTTATATTCAAATGTCATTAATTTTTGATCTAATACCATTGAAATACTTCCTCTCAACACTCATTCATTATATCTTCGAAACTACACTACATCTACTGTTTTTCATATCATACTGTTATCATTTCATGCAATCATTAGCCTCAAAATTTCGTTAAATTAGTGAGAAAAATTTGACTTTTTTTTAGTCTATTTTTTTCACAAAAAAATATTCAACTTGCTAGTATTCTGTTAAATATTTTAGCTTTTATTCTTTTATGGTCAATAATTACTCACGATAAAATAAATACTGTTATAAAGTACATTTCTTTTATTATGAGTAATATTCGAATTCAGTACTTATTATTTTATCCAATGGACTGCTCTGTTTAATTCATATATATATTGTATATATATATATTGTATATATATATATATATTGTATATATATATTTATATATATATTGTATATATATTGTATATATTTTCCTTTTTTAGGATTAACTTTTCCTTGTAGAATTTTTAATATGGGTATGGTTTATTACAACCTCGTACATCTTAATTACAACCTTTACGAGGTATAATTTTTATTGCTGTTTTCTCAGCAACCTTAAATATACCTCAAATATACCTCAAATCAACCTTAATACCTCAAAAATACCTCAAATCAACCTTAAATATACCTTAAATTTTCGTAAAGATCTGTTCCTTGTAAAGATTCTGTTATAAAAAGTGTATAAGATTTCTTTTCTTCGTTACCATCCACTTATATTTTTGTAAGTAAAACTGCAAAATAAATCATTTTGTGTGTTGAAAGCTGCTTATTTTATAATCAAGAGCACTGACATCATTAACTAATTCTGATTTGAACTGCAAAACGGAATGTCCTGCTCCCGCGAACAGGACACGACTGCTTTTTATGAGTACGAAATATTTTGCGTATTTTGTTTTATTTTTCATTCATTATGGAAGCTCATTATGGAACTCATTCATCATTGAACTCATCATGGAAGCTCATGTAACTCCTTTGATGGGGAAGAAATTAAACTCAATGAGAT
Source organism: Parasteatoda tepidariorum (assembly GCF_982258835.1). Taxonomy (NCBI): domain Eukaryota; kingdom Metazoa; phylum Arthropoda; class Arachnida; order Araneae; family Theridiidae; genus Parasteatoda; species Parasteatoda tepidariorum. The sequence continues at coordinate 70,747,021 of NC_141761.1, read as the reverse complement.
ACCTGCAAGTGACGTAATGTGGGTATCTCAATCCTGATTGGTTGCTGAAACGTGGTATTTGTTTAAGTTAGCAGCTTTTCTTTCTATTCTATTTCGAGTAAGCAAAGCCCGTCAAGTATCAATTCTCTTATGAGACACATTTTATATTCTTACAAAAAGATTATTTCTCAAAGATTTCAATTATTTCACTATTTCATACTTAACACAGAGACAGGCAGGAAGCCATATAGAACATAAACAAACTAATTATGAAAAGAAGTTGCAGGTACACTGAAACAAAAATTAATCACTGTTTCAATAAAATACAAAAATAAATAATAAATCTAAGTTAAATAAAAGACGTAGACGTGAAAACTTTACATTTCAACGAATTCGATGTAGTAGCTGTATTTAACTAATTTCACGTTAATGGATATCCCAACTTATGTATAGAAATTTTGCTCAAATTTAACACGCCATTTTGATTATAAACGATCAGCTGGAGCATCTGTGGGTATCCGTGGTATTTTTCTTCTTGAAGTGCAAGTACCCAACTGTCCACTCAATTTTACAAGGAAATGCTGTTTCGTTCCCGAAACTAATTCACTGGCTACAAATAAATATTAAGACCACTGTATAACTTTGGTAAATAAGGCTTTTTTAAGAATAGGTGCATGCATAAAGGTTTTTGGATAATTCAGACTGTCTTTCAAATTACTGATTTCAAAGCTTTGATTCAAACAAAAACGCATATAAACTTCAACAAAGATATATTGACAATCCTCGTACACCGTGCAAAATAAAATTAATTTTACTAACTATTTATTTTTTATTCTTTTATTTAATGGAAGCAAAAAAAAAATTATTATAAACATTTTACATCAATCTAAAAAATTCGATTTTAAAACGTAAAGTAAAAAAAAAATGGACGAAATTGGTCAAATAGTTTTTAAGAAACCAAATTTTAAACCCGCACTTTAAAAAAAATGGTAAGTAAAACCCATTGAATAGATTACACTCACTTTTTATATTTTGCTATTTAAAATTACATTCTTAAGAAATTGAATGTAAAAATTTTTATAACTTATAATTTCAAATTTTTCAACTCTTATTAAGTTAAATAAAAAGTAGTAGATAATTATGAAAAATTATCAGAAATTACATTGAATTATTCTTAGATAAAAAAATTTAATAATTATGAAAAAAAGATTTCAATTCGTTTAAAAATCTTTTCACATAAAGCGAAAATGCAATAATGTTAATACTTGAACTATTCGGACCATATTTTTCAAACATCGTCATCACTTTTCATCACTTCATAATTTGAGGATCAAAAATATAAATCCATACAATTAATTTTTTATCATTAGCAAAGTAATTAATTAAAATTATTTCATTCGTCTAAATTCTCCATGGAATTACATTTTTATCCATGGGCCGTGGGCATACAACTTTTTGTGTAAGAATTATTGTCGTTTAACTAAGCATGACGAGAAACGTGACACATTTAAATAATATTAGAGTGGCAAATTTTTGATCGGTTATAAATGTTAAACTATGAAGGCAAGCTTTTTGAAAAATTTCATCCCCCACCAAATTTTGGGGAAGATAAATTAAAATTTCATAAGGAAAAAAAGCTTTGTTTCCCCCCAAAAAGTGCGTTTTTCGGTATAAATAACCATATTCGGATACGATAGCATGTAACTTGCTGCACTTACTTTAAAAGATTTTCCTGAGGTTCTTGAGCTTTAAAAGATTTATCCAAAAGATTTCACCAAAGCACTTTACAGAATGAAATTCTGTGCAACCACTCTGAAAGTTATAAGGTTTATTTTCTGATGGTACAGTGCGCAAAAAAAAAAAAAAAAAAAATTATAAATAAATAAACACGGGCCACTCTGAATAACTTTTGATCGGATGATATCTCGAGAATTGGTAAAGCGATTTAAAACATTGTTATACTCAGTTTAAATTTCGTTTATCCAAAGATAAGTCAATGCAAAAAATAACTTCCAGTCAATATTTATTTATTTTTTTCTTATTTAATTTAAAATAGTCGAAAAATTTTGAATTGTAAGTTATAAAATTTTTTGAATCATTTTAAAGTATGTAATTGTACACGGCAAAATACAAAATTTAAGCGCAAATTGGTCGAATAGTTCCAGAAAAATTGAGTTTTAAATATCTGACTTTATTTGAAATTATATTTCCTAGGAACTGCTCAACCTATTTCGCTCTAATTTTCTATTTTGCCATGTAAAATTACATTCGTTCAAATGATACAAAAAATTTTATACCTTACACTTTCAACCATTTTAAACCCTTCTTAAATAAATGTTAGCACTAAAAGTGACATTAAAAGCGTCAGCTGTGGTAATACTAAGGGATGACTAACTCTGTATTAGATCAATAAATGCTATGTCGAACAGATTCGAGAATATTTGATACCTGAAATGGCCATTACTTCAGAAACAAGCACGGCAAGCACATAAAAAAGACTTATTTAGAAGCTGTGTCAGATATATAGGTTGCTATTAAATGAAAACTTTTTTGGGAAATACATCTAATTTGTTTCGTGACCAAAATTTAACATTTTTCAACAATTAAAAATTTTTCGACTATTTTAAATTAAGTAAGAAAAAATAATAAATATTGACTAAAAGTTATTTTTTGCATTGACTTATCTCTGGATAAACGAAATTTAAACTGAGTGTAACAATGCCTCAATTCGCTTTACCAATTCTCGAGATATCATCCGATCATTTCATAACTGAGCTAATACTAAAATACCTCAATTTTTAGTTACTCCACTAATAACATGAAAGAAAATTAGATTTATATAACTTTCCTCCCCTGGTTATTCGCAATTCAAATCTATCAAACGCGAATAGAAAAAAATAAAACGTGATTTTTTGAAGATTTAATGTATGTTAAACAATTAATTATGAAATTAAGGGGATGATGGACGTTCAAAATACGAAAAATCCTTAAAACTTTGGGTTTTTGTTTTTTGTGATATTAAAAAAAATCATGCTTTTCTGAATAATATACAGCAAACAGAATTCAAATTGGAGCTTTTGTTAACGAGTTATAAGAGTTTCAATTTGTATGTTGTAAGTCATTTGCATTGAAAAAGATAGATTTTTCTCAGAATAAGATTTTTGGACGATTTTCCATCTTCGAAAAGTTCCTTGTGCATCAATTTTTGCTCTATTGCTCTGAAATTTTTTTCAGGGATTATTTGATGTTTGTTCTAAAGATAAAACTACAATTAGTTAGCATTGCACAAAAATTTGTGTTGCTAATATTTAAACGAAAGTTTATTAATAGTAATTTTTTGATGAAAATTTAAGAGCGATGTGTAAAAAAACTTTTGATACACATTATTGCTCCATATTGTAGTACCTGAAACAAGTTAAATACATTAAAGTACTTATAACCTCCTTTTTTGTACAAAAATAATTTTGAAAAAAGCAAAACTGATGCGCAAGGGACATTTTATGTATTGCTAATTTATCGTTAATTAAAAATATACTTTTAGCTGTAAGTTGAAAAATAATTAACGTTTTCTTTAAAAAAATTATACACGGGCTTCTATTGAGCTTACCAATATTCAATAAAAATTTCATATGGCTAGGAGGAAAATTAAAATTTTTGGTTTTGAACGTCCATTGTCCCCTTAAGTAATTTAGAAAAATTATATATGTATATATATATATATATATATATATATATATATATATATATATATATATATATATATATATATATATATATATATATATATATATATATATATATATATATATATATGTATATATATATGTATATATATATATATATATATATATATATATATATATATATATATATATATATATATATATATATATATATATATATATATATATATATATATATATATATATGTATACATATATATATGTAATGCTGCTGTGGTTTTCTAGCTATGCTTCTCCCCTTTATTTTTAAATCTCTTGTTAGCAACTTTGAAACATTTTTTTCCTTATATCCACGTCTGGCAAGTCGTGAAAATGGATGCCCATTTCGAAGTGCCTGAAATATGTCGATTTCTATTTCATATTTGTATATTTTTGAAGCGAATTCAATTCTCAATTAGGTAATACTTTTCAATGTGTTGGAATTTCGCACAACTAGTTTTTTAATTAGTTGCTATGCAAATGTGGCAAATAAAAATAATGCATTCCCTTATTGTGCTGAATTTACATTTCGTTCAAAATTTGCTCAATTTGGTTATTCCCAGAGGAGTCTTGCAGCCCATCCAGTTTTAGATCGATGGTTATCAGTTAGTAACTGAGTGCGATGGTAACCACATCGCCATAATCAAACCGTTGTTCACAAAATTATGAAGCTACAACATTATTGATCTCTTGTCCCAAAGCAAGCTGTTGCGGGAAGGCTTTCCTTCCTTTGAAGCCAGAAAAAACTACAAAACGATATTTAATTATTTTCTGTTATTTTTTATTTCTCCAGTTTGGTACAAATATAAACAATACCAATATAAAAGGATACACTGGATTCCCATTTATATATTTATTCAGATAAAAATATACGAATTTTAATTCACAAATAATTTAGTTTTTTCCATTGTCACATTCCCTAATGGAATTTTTTTAAATCTATCATTTCTCACAATTTCTTTATTTCACGTTTATTTTATTTTTCAAAAAAGTAACTTTTTTTAATATTTTCTGCTTTTCTGCTATTAAAAAAAGTTATTGTTTTAAAAACCAAATATTTAAATTTGAAAAGAGAAAGAATGTTTTATTTTGTAGGAAAATTTGTTTAGATAATAAAGAATAGATTCAATATCTCCCACAGTTTATTGTTAATTATCATATTATATATAATTAATAGCTATATGATTTAACAATATAGTTTTAGCTTAGTAAGATATTTGTTTATTTTTAATTTAATACTAATTATCTAATTTTACATAATTTAATAATCATGTAATATTTTAGCTTTAACTTTAAGGATTTGTTCGATAAGATTAAACAAAATTTTTTTAAAAAATATCCATCAGATTTAGTTTAATTCATTTTTTCTATGATTTAAAAATGATTCTTAGAAAATTATTTACCCTTCGTGTGGAGTTTTTTGCAATACACTTTTCTAACAATTGTACTGGTATCTACAATTTGACAACATTCATCTTCAGCACATTCATCCGACCTTCCGCACCTCTTCATCTGTCCTTCAGCAATCTGGGAAACAAATATTATGTATAATATAGGAACATAAAGAATAACAGGTAACAGGAAAATAACAGGTTTCCAAAAAATTACACCACATTTAAAAGAAAAAAAACATTAAAAAATACACCACATGGAAAATAGGAGGCCAGGGTGGAGGGAAATGTCCAGTTTGTGACGTTCCTATCAGGAAACCACATGCGTGCACACTCTCCCCAAATTTCAAAATAATTTATAAAACAGAAAGAGCTGGTTTCTGAAAAATAAAGACTTAGTTCTCAACCTAACCACCTTTTGTGGCTGTAACCTAACATGGTCAGAGGACAAAGATAGCGTTTCAATTGGATTAGTCCGGTTATTTTTTTGAGTAGCAAAAATAAAATTGGTTCTTATCATTATCTAGAAAACAGAAATGATTGTTGAGAAAACATTACATGATTCCCAATAAGTAGTGACATCTGTTGAGTTTCATTGTAACCAATACTTAAGCAACATTCACTGTGAGCATATTCTAGAACCAGGCTTTTTTACCTCCTTTTATTTATTCTATTTTGTTTGTTTTTAACTATTTTTCTTTTCTTTTTTACTATGATTGGCATTTTTGAGATTTCAGATAACATATTTCTGCAATATGAATATTTTCACAGATATATAAATCTAATATTGAATGTCATATAAATACCTGCAATATATGAATATTTGCTTTCGCACCAGGTATTTCTACCAAAGTAAAAATTGGTATAATTTCAGTCTGAAAAATAATTACTTTTTAAATTATTAATTTTTACCGAAAAAAATTAAATTTTTAAAACACAACATTATAGGGAAAAAATAATTCAGCATTATGCAAAAACATTATTAAAAAAGGAATTGAATAGTATTATCATAATATTAAATTATTTCTCGCCCAAACTTCATTCTTCCTGTTGGCATTTCAAAAATCATTAACAATCATTTAACTAACAAGTTCTGTCAAAGCAGGCTTATAAATTGCTTCAGAGCGATTCTTTTATCTGATATGTTTATTTCTGAATCGCGTAAGTATATCAACTTCATCAAACACTTATATTAGCTATAATATAGCGTTTATATAACGTTTTTACGTATGCTATATAAACGTTTTATTATAGTTAATATAACGTTTTTACGTATGCTATATAAACGTTTTATTATAGTTAATATAACGTTTTTAAAGTACTTTCAGTGGCAATTACCAAAAAAAAAATTTTTTTTTCAATTTTATAAATATTGCATGCAAATCACTACTAACACAGATACAAAATAAGCATGTTACAAGAAAGAAAAAGAGCAGTTTCATATTTTATGGTTACTGGCAAACTGTCTTTACAAAAGGATGTAAACTTGTTAATATATGTTCCTTAAAACTTTTCCTCTATTATATCTTATATAAAATCTAAGTATAAATTTGATATTTGTATGCAAATGATTTAGTGGAAATCATGAAAAAATGATGTATCATTTTTTATTATTAGGCATGTTTATTATTAATATAACATTATATTTTTACTATCCAGAATTTTACAGATCGAGAATAATTAGCAAAGAAAAACTATGCATTTTATCCGCTTTACTGATGATGGAAAAATAAGGATAAGGAACACGCTCGTCAAATTATCGACAAAAATATACTTCGTAATAGTATTTAACAACATATCACACTTTTTTATAACTTGCAAGAAAAATGTTTTGTTTCTTCATCTGGAATAATGATTAGTATAAACGGCAAAACAGTTTATAAGATAAAAACGTGTCCCAAGAGTTCTAACAGTTTTTGGTGTTTAAATTAGATATGCAAGACACATTTGATGATCTTCGATAAACGAAGATCAAGATATGCAAAGATATTATAAATGAGTATGAAATCAATGATAATCATCACGATATTCTAACGACGTTTTAATTTTTTCTGCGTATAAGGTTTTATTTTGTAACAAAAAAGTATTTTTCTGCGGTAAATTGGCTTCCGGTAAATTAATTGGATTGGTAAATTAATTTGAATTTATTTAATAAATGCATAAAATTAACATATCTTTCTCCTTGGGTTTTTCATACTACACTTCACTACAGTTAGAAATTTAAATCTTTCGCAGTGAAAAGCTTTACATTTGAAGGATGAATTTACAAAAAATCAATATCAGGTATATCAATATCAGTGAATATCAGCAATTTCACTGCGGTAAATTGGCTTCCGGTAAATTAATTGGATTGGTAAATTAATTTGAATTTATTTAATACATGCATAAAATTAACATATCTTTCTCCTTGGGTTTTTCATACTACACTTCACTACAGTTAGAAATTTAAATCTTTCGCAGTGAAAAGCTTTACATTTGAAGGATGAATTTACAAAAAATCAATATCAGGTAAATCAATATCAATGAAAAACATGGCAAAAAAGTTCTGGAACCACTGAACTAAGAGATTCGATATTCAAATTTCCATACATTAAAAAAAAATTATTTCTTAATACTAAATTAATAAAAATACTTCTTTGATTCATCCTTTATTTTTTCTGCCTTCCTTACCTGTTGTGCTCATATGATGAGCAAAAGATGTCTGAATATCTTTTTTTTCTATTCATATCGATGTTTTTATTCATTTTTGAGGAATTATTTTCATATAATCATAGGTTTACATATGAAATTTAAATTTTCCAGTTATAGTCAACTTGCTATTTTTTTTAACTTTAATTGACTAAATGATATCCTGATATTGATTGCTTTTCAATAAACTGCGACCGAGAAAAGGTTAGTTGATTTGAGCGTGATTTTTTTGACGAACACGTTTTTTTTGGTATTTCATTATGAAGGTGCTTCAGGAGTGTAGGTGACTCTATTTTTGCACTTCTTTTTTGAATTTATAGACCTACACAAATATACCGTAAGTCTGGAATTTTAAGACATTTTAGGGATCCAAAAATATTAATGTATAAATTTAACCTAAATAAGTCACATCTTTACCTTCTCAAATTTAGAATATTTTGATGATTTAGGGGGAGTCTGGGATACGACACGTGTATTATATCCTTTTAACAATCCATGTCATCACCTTAGGAGCACGTATCAGGCTCAGCTTAATACAACTAATGACGATGCACTACTGACGGTAACATATACTACTACTGGTATTAAGGTAATTGGGACAGTTTCGATAAGAAATTCTACAACGTGTTTCCCGTACTTTCAGAAAATAAATTTTTTAGTGGTAGCAAAGATAATGCATGAATATTTTAATGAATTAGAATTTTAAAAAAAAATTGCTTCTTCTTTACTTATAAATATTTTAAAAGTAAATTAAAGGTCAGATAGAGAAATGATCCAAAAACCTTGTCAAGTTCTAATAAAAATTCTAATTTTTTTTTTTTTTTTTTCAAATTTGTCTTTAGTTGTCTGTCACTGATAAATAAATTTTTCACGAAACTTAAAGGTTGAAGGGTTATGTAATAAGTACTAAATATACTAATACAGGTATAAAATATCATATTGATAAATTTGGTGATTATTACGGTCTCACCAATACTAAGCAGTTTTGGAACTGATACCTTGGAAATTGGGCGAAACATTCTCCCAATTTTGCCCATTTCCTTAACCGCCAGTGGGTTAAAACCCCTCGAAAGGGATATGTACCGGAGAAAATTACTTCATAGTGCAATGGTATCATGCTAAGTGATGTTAAATACATTTTAATTTATTCTAATGGGATAAGCTACAGAAGACAGGTTTTGCTTACTTCAGGAACGTAAAGCTACTAAAAAGGGAAACAAATAATATTAAACAAAAAAAATTTAATTGTTTTAGCTATGTTAATTAAAAAACTTAGTGGAGCAACCAGGTAAGTGACATTTTCAGAACAAAAAAAAATTTCCGCAGAACTATTTTATAAATATTGGCAGCACAAAAGATCGGAGGATACTTTTAAAAGGTGAAACTAATAATTCTTTGCTTTATATTAGTTACCATTCCCTAATTCGAAGAAAAAAGTCATGCAAACATACTAAAAACGGATGTGATTAGATGTGGGATGTTAGATTTACATGAAAGCAAAAACAGTTATGTTAGATTAAACGTACCCAAATTGATGCAACCCTTATTATCATTTTCTCTGATTCATTAACCCCCCTTAAATTACCCCCACCACCGCAGAATGACTTTGCAAATTTTCTCAGACAAAATTTCTTAGAGATGTAAATTTAAATTTATAATTTACATCCCTTCGAAATTTTGCTGACAGAAAAAGTTTGAACAGAGAAACATATTGTCTGAAATTTTTTTCCCTACTGCATGAGGACCTTATTCCCAAATTGCAAGTAAAATTCCTCCTTTAGAGAACAAATATTTAAATTAGTTCGGATATATGGATTTAAAATAATTGATGTGGATAAATAATAACAGATAGTGGATCAAATAATAGATAGCAATAGATAATGGATCAAAGAGGTGTTGCATTAGAAAATCTTTTATTATTTTAAATCTTTTATTATTTTAAAAAATTACTCACATTTACTTACTGGTAATTAAACAATTGTTGTGGAGAAAACATTAATGCATAAGTTCAACTTCCCATCTCTTAAAAGGACTTATATCGAGACACGAATCCTATTTTCTATCTGCCGCAATCAATTAAGTTCGCTATTAGGTCTCCTAAAATTATCCATCTTCTTGAAGGTCAACTTATAGTTTATCAACAAGGAATATTAAAAATAATAAATTTCTTAAGCAACTTATCTCCAAGCAAAACAGTCTTGATAGAGAAAATAAATCTTACTCAAGTTCATAATACAGAAAGTTAGAAACAGCTGCTTTTTCAAGGACCCAAGGAAATTGATATTTTCAATTCGATACTAATTCGACTGGTCACAGATTTTCTAAAAGATAGCATTTTCGTGCAATATTAAATGCATCGAATGATATTCAGTGTTTTTTCAACTTAAAAATTATAAAAGATTTTCCAGAAATATTTATTGAAACTCTAATTATTATAATTATTTAAATATGTGATACCTTGTTTTATGATTTTTACTTTATTACATCTCGAAATTTATTACTACTTCGAACTTTTTTGAAAAAAATTACTAAACCTCTTCTTAATGTTAAGTTTCTTTTTTTTTTTTTAATTTTTTCATTTTAATGATTTTTACATGAAATTTATTAAAAAAATTAATTTGAATTTGATTTCTAAACTTTTTTTTATACCAGATGAAGAATTATTAGTTTAAGAAGAATTTTTTAACTGAAGTATGTTTAGTTTTAAACTATCAGGCAAAAAATAAACTTAAAATGTTTCATTTAGCAATACATTTAATTAATAATATATGAAGTTGCGACTAGCATATCCTTAGATTTAATATATTTTAACTGCATTGAAAGTAACGATAATGGCCACTTTTTAAACTTTCTGACATCTTAGAAACAATTTTGTAATTTTTTGTTTGATTTAAATCAAATTTCGTTTTCTTTTACAACCAAAGCTATTTTTAAGTCTGCAACTTAAGCGAGTGAGAGTTAAAGATATACTTAAAAATTAAATATACTCTTTTATCTCTGATCGAGGCAGTTGAAATTTATTACACAGTCAAACAATTAGTCTTTTATAAGCAGATGTAACTTTGGGAATTTGCGTCGGTAATTTCGGGGTTTAATGTTAATTTTGATAATGTAGTTTTTTGTGGTTTAGTATTGAAATAAACCACAAAATATGCAATTGAAGAACATTCATCTCATATCAAAAATAAACTACTAATATTGTAATTGTAAAAAAGGAAAACTCTTGACAACGTCTATTTTCTTCGAGTATAATACCCACAATTACATTTCGCCTATTTTTGCAGAAATATTATTTAAAACAACTTAAAAATATATAAATATACAATACACCCAATTCTTTTATTGTTATAGTTTGAATTTAAAAAATATAATTTATTATAATTTAGAGATTATTTCTTTCAATAATTAAATTTTAAAAGTATCTTTTAGCTGCACTTAAGTAGCATGAAACAATGATTGACTCTGAAACAATGTAAAGCCACAAAAATTTTAAAAATTTAGTTTTTCTTGTTTTTACAACTGTTTTAATTTTAAAAGTTTATAATAAAATAAAATTTTAAGCTATACATATTTCTCATTACAAATATGCATAGTTATTATTCATTCTTCAACCCATTTTTGAAAAAAAAACATGAAATTAATTGAGGAAGGGATTCTGGGAAAGGATTCTTCTCTGCTTTCCTGGGGATTAAGCTTGATGGAGTCTGCATCCGTTCACATTGCATGTAATCTATTTCACATCCCAATCAGTTTTCTTCCTGGTAGTAGCTCTGCATGCAATGAAGTTGGGCAGCATCAGTAGTTTGTCACCATCTTGTTAAGTAGGAATCAGTTTTAGCTCATCAAAGCAATGTGTTGCTGGATCATCTTCATCTTGACGAACAAAGAGTCTCAGAGTATCTTTTGGCCAAGATTTTCATATAAAAAACCAAGGCAACTTATATAAATACAACTTAGATTGCAAATATCTCTGCAGTTCGATTTATTGATGTTTGGAGATTAAAGAATGATAATGATTCATTTTGAATTTCTGAATAGTACAATAAATAGGTAGATAAAATTGTTTTGTTTTTGGTCAAGCAGCCCTATTGTGGTAGTCACCGACTAATCGCAAGAAAAATTGAAATACAAATGGCATTATTGAATTTACGATAGAATAATTTGATTGAGTTATAACAATCTGGCATTTTTTCTTCCCTACATTTCTGGAAAAAATATTTCTGTGTGTTGGTACTAAAGCTGTAAGAAAAAAAAAGAAGATCCTCTCCAACCGCATGTTCAATTCACAAACAATTCAACTGCTAGTCGATATAGAGCAATAACTGATTGAGAAATGATTTTTTTTCTTATACATTTCTGCTTTGGAAAAAAAATTCAAATTCAAAGAACTTTATCTCATGAAGTCATACAGATATTAGTGTCATGTTGATTTTAAATTGTAGATAATTTGGTTAGGTTTAAAAAGGAACTACCATTTTTTCGTAACACCAATACTTAACGAGAAATTGGGAGGAAAATAAGAAAAAAAATCCATTTTTTAACATGGTGAAGCTCGAGATGCTGGGAGGAACTAAAGAACTTGGATTTTCCATCAGCACACCAAACACACACTCAACATATCAAAAAATAGTCTCACAACATTTCAACATATAGTTTTTTCATAGCTAAAATTTCTAGGAAATATCATTGGCCCGTTGACGGTTTTACAGAACTGAAAACAAAAATAGTGGAAAAAGTTAAATATAATTTATTTAATTTCAGGTTTTGTAATTATCCTAGTGGTACCGTTATTGATTATGAATTGTTTAAAAAGATTAAAATGCTTAAAAATAAGTTTATTATTACTGTTGTTGATAAAGCATCTAATAACTTTTGTATTATGTGTAAATATTTTCTTTAAAAATTAATTAGTGGGGAATATAATGCTAATAATACTTATTTTAAATTAAAGGAAGATAAAAAGGTTATTGAAAGAATGATTATAGCTTTTAGTAAATAATTTTAATTTATATTGAATAGAATTACTTTTCTATATTTATTTCCAACAGTTAAATTACATTAAAATCCAGTAAAATTTAGATTTATTGCGTGTGGTACAAATTGTTATAATTCTAGTATTAGTACAAAGTTTTTTAATTTTCTTAAAGTAATTTTGCTTAAGATTAAGGAAGAGAAAAATATTGTTATTGATAGTAACGTTGATGTTTTGAATTTTATTAATAATAATGTAGTTTCTAATATTAATACTTTTAATTTTTAAAATTTGTGCACCATATGCAGAAATAATGGAAATTTGTAGTGGCATTTCTATAAATATTTACTTAACGAAAATATTGATAAATCTTATTGGATGGACATTTGTAAGTTTAATCTCTTTGAAAATGTATTTTTTAACGGTCTTAATTTTAATAAACAAAATATAGGGATTCCACAAGGTAATCCCTATATTTTGTTTATAAGGTCTTGCTTTTGTTTCTTTTTCTGGTGCTTTTGCTTATATTTTTTTAAATTTTCTTGAAGAACGGAAAAGAGGCATTAAAATCATTTTAATGCTTTTAGATATATTGATGATTTAATTTTATTTAATTGTGATAATTATGATTTCATTTTTAATATATATCCTAAAGATTTGGTTTTGAAGAAGACTGATAAAAATTGCTTAAATGTTGAATATTTAGATTTTACAATTGATATTGTTGATAAACCAATTAAAATTGGTGTTTATGATAAAAGTTATTTTTCCAGTAATTTTGATACTAATTTGTGCAGTAAAATTTTCAAAAATTTCGTTTTTTTCTCAATTGTTCAGAATTTATAAAATTTGTAATAATGTTGAAAGTTTTCAAGAGGCAACAAGTAATTTCAAAAAAGATTTAGAAAATAATGGTTTTCCCTTTAATTTTTGTAATATTGATTTTAAAATTAAGAAAATGATTGAGAATTATTAGTTTTGTTTTTTTCTTTTAATAGGGCTTAACGGATTTGCCCCTGTCAAGAATTTCTATTAATGATGTCACTATTTTCTCGCTCTTTTCTTCTGTCTTTTTTTTCTTCCTCGTGCGCAAATTAGATGGCGTTGCTTTTATGTTTGTTTCAATTTAGTTGTGTAATTTGGTCATTGGATTTATGTTTCAAGTAAGCTTTTGTGTGTAACATACTCATGTACTTGTCTTAATTTCATACTTTTGTATTTGCTTTATGTATCATATATTTTGTTCTATATTCTCTTCCTGATCTTCAGCAAAACCTTTGGGGTACAGAGAGAGCAATTTATACATTTATCGTGCTCTCTCGATAGAAGAGGTTTTGCTTTTATAACTTCCAGAGCTGGTACCCCCTGAAGCCGCCAGCTTCGGTTGTCATATTTATTCATTTTTTTCATTTTTCTTTGCTTCTTTTATATCGAACTACCTCATTTTCGTGGGGGGGGGGGAATTAGCCTGGACAAAATTGTTTTAATTGAATGATGTACAGTTTGCAAAAAAGGGTAAACACTTAGAATAAATTTTAATCTCGTCCTCGGGAGTTTCTAGTTTTTCCGAATTTAAATTCAATCTTCATGTTTCAAGAGTTTAACCTGATTCTAACCTGTAATTCTAACCTGAATTACGCTAAATAATTTGGCCAGACGGTATTTTAAGTTACGATACTAGACGACACAAAAACGCACGTTTCTCCGAATAAACATGCTTTTTTTGATGAATTTATATATTTATCTTCAAAATATGGAGGATATTTTCAATCTGGAATATAAGTAGTTTAAGCAGAAGAGAAGTCAAATTTATGAACCAATGTTGATTAAACTTTTTGTGTATTTCGCTGTATGTCAATTTTTTTAAATGAACTGACAGGTTTTTCTTCAAAATGATAGAAATCACTTTTGTAAAGATCATTCAATGTAAATTTTAATAATTTTTTTATGATTATTTGCTATTTGTTTATTATTTTACTTAAAAACAGTTGAAAAATTTTGATTTGCTTCAAATTTATTATTTAATAACATATTTTTTAATAAATGATGCAAACATTTGTGTATTTTATAATTCAAATTTTTTTTCTACTTCAATTAAATAAAATACTTAAAAAAAATTAATGATTACAAGCTAATTTTATTTTTCTCGCTGTACGGTAAATCAGTTTTTTATCCTCTGAAGCTTGCTTGCACTTTGCTCGAATTAATAATTTGAAATCAATATCTTCGAAAACTTCAATATAATTCATCTAAATAAACAATTGTTAAAATGAATTTTCCCTCTGTTTTTAAAATGTCTTATTTACCTGAGATTTTTTTTTGTCATAATGCTCACGACAGTGACATATTGGATTTGTTAGTGGGGCAATGGGTTTCCTTGTAAAATAAAAAATTTTAAAAAAAAATGAAATGTATGCAATAAAAATTATAAAAAATATATAAAAAAAATGCTCGCTGAGAGCAAAAATGTAAAATTCGAATTAGAAAAAAATATAGTAGTCTATTTCATTTTATAATTTATCGAACAATGAATATCATAACTACAACATTTTATTTTAAGCTTAGCAAACCAAGAGAAAACCAGAATGCTTGCCCTTCTAATTATAATCACAACCATTTAATTTAATATGCGTTTTTTTCCATCATGTCTAAAAAGTAAATAGTTATTTGGAAACACAAATGGAACTCATTATTGACCCTAACAGCTGCTGAAATACAAAATTTCATTCTTTGACTCCAGACCACGATTTTAATTAATGGAAAGATAGAGTAATCAAGTTTAGCTTCATATCTGGATGAATAATCTTAATCGTGATCAAAGTATAAAAGGAGCTGTATAAAAAGAAAGCAATGGCTTGAAATTTATAACTTATCTATCCAGACATCCAACCTATCAGTAACTATTAAAATAAAATGAATTTCCTTTGTCTCATTCTCATATCGAGCTTGGCATTCATTTGGGTAAGTACTATAAAAATGCATTATTCTTTACGAGAAAAGTTTTAAAAAGAAAACATTGTTTTCATGTCTAAAATCATCGTTTAAGTTATTACATCAAAACAATGCTCCTATCTACAATACGAAACATACATTAGGTGTAATAAAGAATAAATAACGAAAGTTGATAATTTGAAATTGCATGTTTTCAACTTTTGCATATTTTCTTCATTTTAATTTGCTTTAATTTTTGCTATTTGCATATTTTCAACTTTTCAGTAAGTTTGATGATAAGATTTAAGGACAGAAATCAAAAATTCTTTTACATCATTGTTACTAGTTTTTAAGCTCATTTTTCACAGTTGAAGGACGATGTCTAACCTCCCCGGGCTGTAGCTTAAAGTCCATTGTACGATCCGATTAAGACAAGTTGATGAGTTTTGACAAATTTACGAGCTTTATTGTTTTCCGTCATTGCAATTTGATGGGAAAGAATGATTAGAATTGTTAAAATATGATACGGGACCCGTTTTTATAGTTAAAAATACTAGTCAAAATATATCAATCAAAGTTGAATTTATTCAGAAAAAAACTTGGGGCAATCTTCAGAAAATAGCATTTGTGGAGTAAAATTCAAATTATATTTAATCAAATTCTCCAAAACAGCGTAGTTGACAAGCAAATACATGTCCTTCATTCAGAACTAAATAGTTTCCATCTTTAATTTGATTCCCGTGATTCTTTAAAATGCCAGCAATAGTTTAGTGAAACTCAGAGTTCCTTTTTATTAAAACCTCGGATTTTTTTTTAATTTCCTCATTATGTATACAAACTACTCACATTCTAGTAATTCACGTTTTGATAAAGAGTGTTGAAGGACTTATTACTCAACCAAATATCTCGAAGATAATGAGAACTGAGAGAATTTAAAAAATTATGTAGTGAGGAGTTTAGAAAATAAAGCTTAATGTCATGTTTGATTGTTTTTCTGAATTGTTACTATTATTCACTAGCTTAATACCTTCCCACAACATGAAAAAGTGAAATAATGAATTAATCGGCATTGATGAATTTTACAAAATAATGCATAAAACTGAAAGACAGTCACTAACACAATTAATGAAGGTTGCTAAATTCTATTTTTCATTTATTATAAATTTTTTTCTTTCTCGGTGGCTTTTCGTTATAAAATTGAGAAATATCCGTTTTTATAATCCATCCTATCAAAATAAAGGTTATCTATATTCAGAATCATTCGACATGATGTTGTTGGTCGGAAACAACAGATGATTGGTAAAATTTACCACAATCAGGCAATTTTATCTGGCAATTTATCACAATCAATTTACCAAAATCAGGCAAATTTTTTATTTCTTTTGGATGCATATTATAACATATGAAAATATATTACCACAGTACCTTGAGTAATATAATAAATACTCGCTGATCGGACTCGTTCCTAAGCTGGAGTGGAGCCGGACCAGAAGCCAAGCTTTGAGCAACATGGTAAAGGGTGCATGACGACCTAGGTACATGTCCAAAGTTTGGAGAAAGGAAAAGAAAAGTACCTTGAGTAGGTTTCACATAACCAATATTAGTTTATTTGATACCTATGAAACCAGCACCAATTACTATGCTTCCAAATTACAGAATTTGCTAAATTACCTATTTTAAAAATTTAGTTAAATTGCGTCGGTAATAGTATGGCAAATTTTTACTGTTCCCCTATTCAAATAAGTATATTTTCTCTATTAATTTAAATCTGCAGTGCAAATCATAAGTCTTATTTCAAATTATCATTGATTTTAAGGAAATATTCTCAGGAAATATTCAACTCTCCTTTCTAATTATCAGTATTTTTTCAGGGTGGCCCGGTTTTTTAATAACGAATTTTAGTGAAAAAATGGAAAATCTAAAATTTTCATAGTTAAGAAATATCAATATATATATTTAAAAAGAGCTACACATGTGAAACTAACTTCTACTCTAAGACAGTTGACAACAACAATAATTACTTTTTCGAATTCTTTCGATTCTCTTAAATAAATCGGAGCTATGCTTTTAATTTTAAAAAAATTGTCAATTAAGTTGTATTTTTATAAAAAATTTTAAAAAATCTGTCTTATAAAACGAAATGATTTTTAGCAACAAATTTTTTTCTTTGAAAATAAAGTTGATTTCAACCATAAATATTTAAAATCAAAGTTCAAAAAATTTAACATAGTCTTGAATTTAAAAGAACAACATTAAGCTTTATTAATGCTTATCACGCTTCTAAATTAATGCGGTTAATATTCTGAGTTAATGAAATTAATAGTTATTTACATATACCATACAGATTGAGTCAACTAATATTGCGTAATACTCACATTATTGTTAGTGTAGTTGCCTCCACACATATTCAGACATTTCAAATATGTTTTGTTAAATTTTTTTAAATATTATCCGAGATGAGTGTGTCCAACAAGTGTATTTTCCTCAAAACGATTTCTGAAATATTATTTTAATTATTTTTTTTTTACTTTTGATATGTTTTAACTAGACTGCTGAAACTAGGTGTACTAGAAACCTAAATTGCAAGGAAGATAAAAAAAAAAGACTGCATTCTAATAAATTAGTTTTTTAATGAAGATATTTAAAATAAATCTGTTTTCAGAAGTGAAGCGGATTTTGGCAATTAAATTTTTTTTCTTGATAGGACTGTTGTGTTTTTCCATTAACAAAGATGGAAAAATAACTCTGATTTAAAAAATTAAGTGAAGAAATGAAGTAATGAAGCAAGAAATGAAGTAATGAAGTAAAAAAATGAAGTAACATAATTCTAATTTTAAAAAATAAACATTAAGTTTGAGTATTGTTTATCACACTATAAAATTAATCTAGCAATCTGAGTCAACAAAATTTGAATTTGAATACTTATTTACAAATACTATGCAAATTGACTCAGCTTATATTGTAAAATACAAAAATATTGACTGTCAACTTATATTGTTTATTTACACACATTATTGTTGCTTCCACACAAATTCAAACTCTTCAAATATATTTTGATAAACTTTTTGAATAAAATTCGTACGAAGTGTCTCAAAATAGCATTTTTCAAATTAAAATGATTTCTGAAATAATATTTTTCTTTGTGTATTTTCAGACGACTGTTGACGCTGGGTGTAGTAGTAACAGCCAATGCAAAGAGGATGAATGTTGTATTGCATATTCAGCAATAGGAAAGTGTACAAAGCGTGGAACAGAAGGTAAAGACCTCTGTACTAATACTTTATATACTATACAAATGCTCTCTCCCCACATTGGTGACCCGGTCGTGATATGAACTGACCTACATCGAAAGTAACACCCCTTAGATGAACGGATACTAGTTCATTATGTTTCAATTATTACATTCATTATGTTATATATCATTCGAGAAACAAAAAAAAAATCTAAATTTTTTTCTGCTTTATTTCCAACAGATTTTCGACATAGCTTCAAAAGGGAAAAAATACTGTAGTATTTCGTTTTTTCTTTCAAATTAAAAAAAAAGAGGACGAAATTAAGTTGATAGGGCTAACTATAAGAGGATTAAATGTATTAAAATTATAATTTCAGATATTTGTAAACTCTTTAATCTTCCAAAACATTATTTTTATTGATTTCACAACTATTTTTATTTTTGTGGATATTAATATTAAACTTATCTAGATTGCAAATTCAATAAAATATATCACCAAAAGAAAAAGTTAGAAATCTTTATAACTCTAATAATTTCTAAAATCGGCTTCTACAACTTGGTTGTGCTTTCATTAGATTAAGCCTAAGTTTTTTTTTTTTTTTTTTTTTTTTTTGTATACCTGTTTAGACAGTGGGGATGCGATTGTTCCTGTTTTTCAGTGGCGCCATCTATGGCCAGGAATTCGACTTCTGCCACGCCATTCAAACAACCACAACCAGTTATATTCATCATTGTTTTTATTTCTCTAACATTTCTACAAAACATTTTTCACAAAAACAATGAATACATTCCCTTTTTTTTACTTTAGACACCAATTCTAGCATAAAATAATAAAATATAGATCTCCAAAGAAAACAATTACTTTTTCGCTTCTCATGTGAAATTCTAAATTAGTTAATTTATTCTGTCATGCATACGCAGCTGTTATACTACACTACGTTGCACTAGTAACTCAGTAACCACTACGTTGCAGACACCCCGTAACCTTAATTCAGTTCCAGTTTTAATTATTTTTTCTAAAACGATGAATAAATTGTCAAAACTTAATTTAAGGCAACAGAATTAGAAAAATATATCACTAAACAAGTATTTAAATCTTTTGAGAAAATTGTCATTTTGAAAAATATTTCGCGTAAAGTTAACCAGTAAAGATAGCTCTTAGAGCATCATGTTAAATTTCAAGACCGTTGTTTTCCGTTTAAGTGCGCAGTACACCGGCTCTCATGACATTTTTTTTACTGCAAATTTAACAGTTAATAATTCTTAAAATAATTATTCAATGTTACTCATTTGGTACTTGTTATTTTTTCTACACCTGACATAATTTAATTTTTAGGTCATATAGTTCATTAAGAAAACTAGTAAAAAAAATTTTTTGCAAAAGCACTCAAAATTGAAACAATTTTAAAATATATCGGAATTTTGAAAAACACTGCGGTAAATTTCGTAAATAAACATAGATCTTCAAATAAGCAAAATTCTTCAAGACCTTTAAGTAAGCGAGTGTATTTAAACGTACTTCCAGTACACTTTTTAAACACGATTCTTATGCAAAGTTTTTCAGCCTACTGTTGTGTGCAACAAAACAAAATAAAACTTAAAATTCAATACCATTAGTGGCACTTACGAGTTTTTCGTATAGAAATATATTCTTGTTGCTTGAAACTGATAACATCTATACAATGAAAAACAATTAATATTTAACAACGAAAATTAAGAATGCCAATAGTGATGCGTATATAATCATCCACCTTGAAATGGGATTGTAAGTATACCTTATATACCAAGAATAAGAGTATGAATTATAATATATATATATATTTATATAATCTCTATATATATCTTATATTTCATTCTCTCTATATACATGAATTATAATATGTAGAAAGAGAGAGAGTCTTATATATATAAACAGAATAAAAATTTCTCAACATATTGAAATTTTGAAAAATACTCCTGCGAAGTTCATAAATAAATGTAGTACTTTAGGTAAAATACTTTTAAGTTTTTTAGTTTTGTGCCTATGTTCTGTCGTGCAGCCCGCATGATATATTTTACTCCAAGTTGAACAACTATTAATTACCTAATTATTTATTGAATGCTAATCGATTTATTTATTGTAATCCATGCACCTTTTAAAATACATTCCTATTACTGATACCACCTGCCAAGATATTTACGAATTCTCTCTCCTCCGCGGGGATACTCAACTGCTAAATTACAAATAATTCAAGAAATAAAATATCTCTGGAATAATAAACTTCGTATAAATTGGGTCAAGGCTCTTATTAGAATAAACTGTAACGAGGAGGAAGATATGATAGCAAAATCAGCTACTTAACTCAGCCGACAGGATATAAAGGTCACAAGTAATAAATCTCAGATCAAATCTGTCGTTAAACTGATCACTACGTCACTTTTGTAACATAATTCTAGGGTAAGCAACAGATAGACACAAACTCTTTAAAGATCCAACGATTGGAAGACTGCTTACCAACTTTTATTTCAATCAATTTCTTACAGGTCACGGAATGTTCGGGATCCAACAACAGAGATTCTTTAACAAAACATCAGCAGCATGCAGCTTTTGTGATGCAGTCCAATACCTTACCCATTTAATAAAATACCTTCCCGTATTCTAGGAACTCTAAGGTTCATAATTTAAGGATTTGGAAACTGAACACAAGTGGTTTGCTATGCTGGCCAGTAGAAAAGTCATTATTAACATCATAAAGCAAATAATAGAAGACCCGCTATTCCCTGATACACTGTTCCCTATTCACTTGATCTAAGGGTTGCACCAATTTAACTCAACAGTTCATCGTAAATTAGCTTGTGATTTTACACCTATGAACTTTCGTTCTACGCAAGGGTCTTAAAAGTTTGCTTTTTAGTTTCTTTTTTTTTTTAAGATTACTTTTTAATTGTCAAAGCTGAATTTTTCTAACAATTCTTCACTGTGCAATGTTATAGCAATATAAACTATAAAAACCAGCATTTTTACTACCTAAAGAAACTATCTTTAGTTTCATTAACTCAAGCTAATGATTAGATTTAGTTTTTTAATTTCTCTTTAATTCCATGTTTTCTTTCTTTTAACTAAATGTTTTCCACAATCTAATTTTCTCTTGCTTTATATCAATTGGTTGGGCTAACGAGGCATTTTAAATCTTTTAACTTCAAATACTTTTAACACCAAACCACTCTTGGTATTTTGCAAAAAAACCGGGAGAATCTTTCTATCTTAGACCGAGACCCGGAGCCCATCAAACTGCCTTTTCACGCTTCTTGGTCCTGAGAGACTCCACCCTTTTTATGAACTTTTGGAGGTGTTCAGATTCATGGGAGTCGTCTAGCGCTGCTATATGATTCCGAGATTAGCAACAAAAACATACTTTTAACACACATATATATATATATATATATATATATATATATATATATATATATATATATATATATATATATATATATATATATATATATATATATATATATATATATATATATATATATATATATATATATATATATATATATATATATATATATATATATATATATATATATATATATATATATATATATATATATATATATATATATATATATATATATATATATATATATATATATATATATATATATATATATATATATATATATGAATTGCGAAAAAATTTTCGGTTTTTAGTTTTTCAACGGGGGGCTTCGCCTCAAAAGGGGTTGAAACCTGCACCTCCTTTCCTGAGGAATCTCTTGCGGCAAGGAGACCTAAACTTTTACCTGACTACTATATTTTAGGGGAAAGTGGAGAAATTATATTTTAAATAGAAAGATATTCTTGCTGTTTGAAATAAAAAAATCTAATCTATGCACTGAAAGAAAGAAATATATAACATTGAAAATGAAAAGTGCCAGCAGGTATGTGTGAAAGTAATATGCAGTATATAGAGCCCTACATATGTATACAATATATATATATATATATATATATATATATATATATATATATATATATATATATATATATATATATATATATATATATATATATATATATATATATAATAATACAATACAATATACAATACAATATATAATACAATACAATAAAAAGCCAACATGTTGATATATTATATAAATATGTTTTAGGCAACAACATATTCGTACTTTTCAGGTCAAGCTTGTGCCCTTCATGAGGACAATGTCCAAGTCACTTTTTGTCCCTGTAGAAAAGGTTTGAAGTGTGATCCTGATGATATTGTAAGTGCTGATATATTTTTCAATTAATTTTTTGATATTTTGGTTTTCTTTTGAAATGCATCTTTTATCAAACATTTTGCTAATATTTCAATTTTCGAAAAAAGTCACATGCTGCAGTTGAGTAAATTCCTTTTTATAAATTATTGAGTCAAAATAACTGCTTACTTGACAACAAGTAAAAATCAGTAGCATATTTTTGGATAAAAGAAATCAATGATCGAGCTGTTTAATTTCGCAAAAATCTTCAACTCGAATGATGACAGAATCATAAAAAATATATTTAATTACATGCAAACAATTTCTTGATATCATTTTTGCAACTATTGATTAAAGGAATCAAGTTTGCATCATAATTATAGGACAGATTAATTATTACTAATAATTATGATTACTTGGAACTTAGATTGCAAGTAAACATTAGTTTACACAATCATGTAATATTTTAATTAAAAATCAACTGATTGTTTCTAATAGGAAGTAAAAATGTTAGCTGAAATATAATTTGCTTCTTTATAAAATGCAGCTATAATTAAAATTTATTTATAATTATTTTTATATTAATTTTTAGTTTCTCTTATATGTGATTCTATTTGAATTTCACTATATATATATATATATATATATATATATATATATATATATATATATATATATATATATATATATATATATATATATATATATATATATATAATTTTTTTTCCTAACTCATATGATTATTCATCTATCTTCAAATCTTCCCTTTGTTCTAACTATAAGAGAATTTCACTGTATTTCTATATATATTTATGATCAAAATATAAATTGATTATAACTGTAAATTTCCGTTCATGTATTTTACGCATTTCATATTGAAGGTGATTGAATTAAAATATTATTTTGTGAATTGAAAGTGATATAAAGACCTTACAATGAAGAAATTTTGTGGTATGATCTGTCATATATATATATATATATATATATATATATATATATATATATATATATATATATATATATATATATATATATATATATATATATATATATATATATATATATATATATATATATATATATATATATATATATATGTATATATATATATATATATAAGTTCAAAATGAAGAATAAAACAAAGAAAAATTATAGACATATGAAAAAAAGGGGGTGGGAAATAATAAGTAAAAAAAAAAAAACAACAAACAATATTTTATTTAAAAAAAAAAAAAAAAAAAAAAAAAAGTGAAATGTTAATTAAAAAACCGGAAAAAAAGCCGGAAAAAAAAAGATATAATCTTTTCTTCAGCCCACACGATTATATCCGCAAAACAGAGTGCTTTCTGATATTGTATCAATAAAGCCAAAGCAAAATATATTAATACAATAGTGTGAGGAGCACTCAAAAAAATTTTTATTAAATAACTACGTAAAAATATATCATAAAAAGTAAATATAACATGTAAAAACAGATAATAAAATAAAATAAAAAGAAAAAATAAAATAAAAAACATTAAAAAGGGGGGACTATAAAGCGAGTAGCAAAATCATAACAACTTACTTGGACAGTTATTTTTCAAGAATGATTTAAAAATGTTTTCGCAGAAAGATTGCCAGATTACAAAATATGAAAACAAAAGATGAAAACAAAAGCGCAAATTGAGTGTAACAAAAGGGTTCTAAAGTGTCGTTCTTACTGCACTGCTGAAGTGATTTGTTATTCTGAGTTTTGATTTGTTAGTTACCAAGGATGGGCCCGAAATGGATGTGCACAAGGTAATATTATACTGGATAATTTTAAAAATTGATCATAAATAGTACTTATTGTTTTGTAAATGTTACTTATTGTTTTCTTAATTTTCTTAGTGTTTTCTTGTATTTATTTTTTTATTATATATATATATATATATATATATATTATATATATATATATATATATATATATATATATATATATATATATATATATATATATATATATAATGGAATGTACTCGCTTGGATGATGCAGAGAGATAGGTATGACGTAATAAGTCTTATGTGACATCACACGGTGTGAAATAAATCAGAGTAAGATGATAGGTGTTGCGTCAATAAAATAGAATTAGTTCAAATGGTATTTCTTTCTATTTCATTAACAGAGAGCTCTCGAATAATTTATTTTGGTTCGGCTATTCTACATACATGCGGACATAAGCATTAATGCACATGTTTTGCATATTTGAATGTAATTTTTAATCACATTTTTGTAATTTCTCGAAACCAAATTATAGAATAATTTAAATTGTTTAAATATATATATATATATATATATATATATATATATATATATATATATATATATATATGCATATATGGCAGTACTTGTACTTTCGTTACTTCTTTAGGGAAAAAGTACAAGTATTTGAAATGGAAATGTCGAAGGAAATCGTTACTTTTTTCTAATACTTGGTAATCTTTCAAAAAAGAAAATAAATAAATAAATAAATTTAAGAAATATGCCTATGTTTTTTTTAATTTATAAAATTAATAAGCAATATATATGCATTCACAGCTAGGGAGGTGGCTACAAAAAATTGGAAAGAATTGTCCAAGCTGAACATCCTGCTATAACTAATAACGTAACAGAAAAAAAACCAGGGGTTTAAATTTTCTAAAAGTGAAAACATCATGCCAATCACCAGCAACTGAAGAATTTATGGCATACATTAGCTCAAATGTCGAAACGGAAAGCATATCAATTTTGAATCGATATCCAATCGTAAAAAAATTATTTGTGAAACATAATACTGCAGTACCTTCTATTGGAGTGCTTATTTAGCGTGGCTAAGCACGTTCTGAGAAATTCCCGCAGCAGACTCAGTGACACCACTTTCGAAATGCAATTATTTTGCAAAATGAATAAAAATATTAATTAGCAAATTATTTTCATTCATTTTCGAGTTTTATGCATTTATTTAATACATTTTAAATAGAAAATGTTGGATTTTGTTATTACGTTTCTCAATTTTCTTTTTGAACTCACTAATAGTACATTTTTGTCTTAATACATTTTTTACTAAATACATTTTTTACTAAAATTATGTTTATGCCCGACCTTGTTAAACAACGCCCAGTCAAATCTCTAAGAACTTCAGAATTATTTGTGCTATTGAAAACTATTATAATTACTTTTTTAACTCTTGAAAACTCGAAGGTATTAATTTAGCCGCTAATACTAAAATCCGTTAACAAATTTTAATTATTCCGTTAGGCAGAAGTGTTCGAAAAATGATTTTCTCGCATAACTTCAGCATTAGCCATTGTTACAAATAAAACTGTATACTGTTCTGTTTCAACTTATACTGCACATTCCATTATTTTTTACTAGATCAGAGATGACAAAGCTATCTGAAACCCCGTGTTTGCTTTGTTTATGTTTGTGCTTTTAAAACGCGTTTCTATAGAGTAAAACAATTTTAAATCAATGGTAATTTAAATAAATAAAAAAAAAAAATTAAAATCAGTAGATAAAATTTCTTTTTTGTGCAAATCCATAAAAAGTTTGATATTAAAATTATATTTGATTTTAAAATTATATTATATGATTATATTATAAAATTATATTATAATATTCTTCCGAATTTAAAAATAAATTAATGCCCATAACTTTCAAAATTAAAAATAATTAAATAAATAACAACGATTTTGCAAAAACATTAATTAAAGAACGTAAGAATATTATTCAATAAAATTTTAAGTTGCTTTGAATTTTTGATTTCCTAGAAATGTACTTTTAAATCGTTACTTTTTTTGTTTAGTACTTGTACTTTTACTTGTACTTTTTATTTTGATATATATATATATATATATATATATATATATATATATATATATATATATATATATATATATATATATATATATATATATATATATATATATATATATATATATATATATATATATATATATATATATATATATATATATATATATATATATATATATATATATATATATATATATATATATATATATATATATATATATATATATATATATATATATATATATATATATATATATATATATATATATATATATATATATATATATATATATATATATATGTGTGTGTGTGTTAAAAGTATGTTTTTGTTGCTAATCTCGGAATCATATAGCAGCGCTAGACGACTCCCATGAATCTGAACACCTCCAAAAGTTCATAAAAAGGGTGGAGTCTCTCAGGACCAAGAAGCGTGAAAAGGCAGTTTGATGGGCTCCGGGTCTCGGTCTAAGATAGAAAGATTCTCCCGGTTTTTTTGCAAAATACCAAGAGTGGTTTGGTGTTAAAAGTATTTGAAGTTAAAAGATTTAAAATGCCTCGTTAGCCCAACCAATTGATATAAAGCAAGAGAAAATTAGATTGTGGAAAACATTTAGTTAAAAGAAAGAAAACATGGAATTAAAGAGAAATTAAAAAACTAAATCTAATCATTAGCTTGAGTTAATGAAACTAAAGATAGTTTCTTTAGGTAGTAAAAATGCTGGTTTTTATAGTTTATATTGCTATAACATTGCACAGTGAAGAATTGTTAGAAAAATTCAGCTTTGACAATTAAAAAGTAATCTTAAAAAAAAAAAGAAACTAAAAAGCAAACTTTTAAGACCCTTGCGTAGAACGAAAGTTCATAGGTGTAAAATCACAAGCTAATTTACGATGAACTGTTGAGTTAAATTGGTGCAACCCTTAGATCAAGTGAATAGGGAACAGTGTATCAGGGAATAGCGGGTCTTCTATTATTTGCTTTATGATGTTAATAATGACTTTTCTACTGGCCAGCATAGCAAACCACTTGTGTTCAGTTTCCAAATCCTTAAATTATGAACCTTAGAGTTCCTAGAATACGGGAAGGTATTTTATTAAATGGGTAAGGTATTGGACTGCATCACAAAAGCTGCATGCTGCTGATGTTTTGTTAAAGAATCTCTGTTGTTGGATCCCGAACATTCCGTGACCTGTAAGAAATTGATTGAAATAAAAGTTGGTAAGCAGTCTTCCAATCGTTGGATCTTTAAAGAGTTTGTGTCTATCTGTTGCTTACCCTAGAATTATGTTACAAAAGTGACGTAGTGATCAGTTTAACGACAGATTTGATCTGAGATTTATTACTTGTGACCTTTATATCCTGTCGGCTGAGTTAAGTAGCTGATTTTGCTATCATATCTTCCTCCTCGTTACAGTTTATTCTAATAAGAGCCTTGACCCAATTTATACGAAGTTTATTATTCCAGAGATATTTTATTTCTTGAATTATTTGTAATTTAGCAGTTGAGTATCCCCGCGGAGGAGAGAGAATTCGTAAATATCTTGGCAGGTGGTATCAGTAATAGGAATGTATTTTAAAAGGTGCATGGATTACAATAAATAAATCGATTAGCATTCAATAAATAATTAGGTAATTAATAGTTGTTCAACTTGGAGTAAATATATATATATATATATATATATATATATATATATATATATATATATATATATATATATATATATATATATATATATATATATATATATATATATATATATATATATATATATATATATATATTACATTACTTTTGAGATTACTAAAGTATGTCATTCCCACTCTGTAAGTATAAAACTGGCACATTTTCTGATAAATCCTATATGTATTGTATTCAAGTTATGTTATCACATACACTACACACTGGCATATTCTAAAAGACACCGAAATATATTTTAAAACTTTCTAATGGTCTACAAGCAGGGTAAGTTACAATCGCAAAAAATTTTTTTGAAGAATCTGTATAACTTCAGTCTCGTTCAGAAACTATTTCAAATGGAATTTTTTGATGAGTATTGGAGTTTTTTAAATTTTTTCTGCTTCAGGTAAAGAATTCACATAATTTGCTTTCAAATAGAATTCGTAAAACTAGGTCGTAGGTGTGATGAAAGCATGGAGAAAATAACGTATCTATATTTAGTTTTTGTTTAAATGGATACATGCACCATTTAGGCAAAGAGAGTTTTAAGAAGTTGTGTGACTGCTCAGAATATGCTATCTAGTACTTTTAAACTAATTTTAAAGATCATGGAAGCAAATTGAATTTTTTTAAATCTTCAGTGAAACATCTACTTAAGAAAATATATAATTGAATAAATGCCAGAGAGAAATATAGCGTAGGATTTTTTTTCTTTTTTGCAATACTTTCAACTTCCCAAAATATAAAAGACTTTTTCACTCTTATATTTTATCGCCCATTATCTTTTAATTTTACTTCACTTAAGTCGTAAAAAACATAAAAAAATAATACTAATGTTACCGATGGCGTATTTTTAAATTTTTTAATGATTGATTTATCCTAGCATAAACATTATTGCCCCGCGTTATCCTCTGAATCTCTTTGCTTAGCAAAGATGAACACATAAGTTTAGCATTGTACAAGAACCGACTACCAATCATAATAGATATTAGTACTAAATGGAAACTATCGCAGTTGTTATGAGGAAGCAAAATATTAGTAATATTTTGTTTCGCCGTCGTCAAATCAAAAATCCCGAAAATGGCCTTCTTTTTACATGCGCTTTGGAATCTGCACAATAAAAATAGTTTAATTTTTCAAGCAATTTACATTTGCTGATTTTGAATTAAATGAGGCTAAAATAGGGACAGGCATTTAAAATTCGTAAAGTTAAAAAGTTAGGAATATCGAACTGCATGTATCCCACAATGGATATTTTTGATAAGAGACTTGTAAGAGCAAGAGAAAAAGTGTAGTTTGACATGAAATATTTCAGTCCGCTTGACCTCCAAAGTCAGAGAAAAATTGGGAAAAAAGTCCATCAATATTTTTTATTGAAATGCAAATCAATAGCCATATAAATCAAATCAAAACCTGTTGTAATACATTAAAGTACTTAATTCATATGTATATATACACTATCTGGCCATTAATGACCGGACACCTCTCATTTCGGATACATGAGGTGCTAGTATCAAGTCAGTAGGGCGTAGGGTCGCCACGCGCCCGAATCACAGCTTTAACCCTTCTAGGAAGGCTATCCCCTAGGTGTTGGTACACGGCGGCAGGTATTGCCCGCTATTCCTCCTGTAACATGGCGAAGAGTTGAGTGGTGGTTTTGGGGCGTTGTGGTCTGGCCCTCAACCGGAGCTCCAACTCATCCCAGAGATGCTAAATTGGATTGAAGTCGGGTCTTTGGGATGGCCAGTCAAGTTCTTGCACCCCCATTTCATCAAACCAGTCCGTGATGGCACGTGCTTTATGAATGGCAGCGTTATCGTGTTGAAACACAAACGGGCCATTACCGAACTGTTGCCACAGGGTGGGAAGCGCCGAATTGTCCATGATGACTCTATACCCTTCTGCGTTCAGGGTTCCACGCACTAACACCAAGGGTTCAAGGCAAAACCATGAGAAACAGGACCACACCATAATTCCTCCACCGCCGAACTTCACAGTGGGGACAATGCACTCCGGTAGGTACCGTTCTGCGGGCATTCGCCAGGTCCACACCCGTCCATCGGAGTGCCACAACACGTAGCGTGACTCATCACTCCACATAGCGCTTTTCCATTGCTCTACTGTCCACTGGCGACGTACTCTGCAACACTGAAATCGGTGTCGGGCGTTTGATGGAGAGATATTTGGCTTATGTGCTGCTGCTCGTCCATGGAATCCTTGTGCAATCAGCTCCCGACGAATGGTACGTGTATTGGCAACACTGCCAGATGCAGCCCGGATGCTGGTAGCGACAGTGTCCAACGACATTTGTCGGTTTGCCTTCACTGCACGTCGAAGAGATCGTCGATCCCTGTCGGACATTATTTTGGGCTTGCCGGGTCGGGACTGCGGTTTTATCACTCCCTTTCGTTCTCATTTCAACACGACGTCACCAACTGTTGACCGATGTATCTGAAACTTGTCGGAGATGGCACGTATGGAATGACCAAATCGGTGGGAACCTATGATCATGCCCTTTTCCGCCTCATTCAGCTCTCACCGTCCACTCATTTTCACTGTTAACGCTCGTATTGCCGTCGCCTGCTTGTGAATGGTCTTCCCCCCACCACAGGTTGCGTATTTATTCCGCCAGGACGAGTCCACCTGCCTTTCAAGGGGTGTTCGGTCATTAATGGCTAGATAGTGTATATATATATATATATATATATATATATATATATATATATATATATATATATATATATATATATATATATATATATATATATATATATATATATATATATATATATATATATATATATATATATATACAGTGGTGACCAAAAGTGTGGACACATTTTGAAAGTTTCATGTTTTTCAACTTTGTGTGTTTGTAAAATATATTAATTTTCACTTAAATACAAAAGTTTATATATCAAATTGAAGGTAATTTAATGTAGAATTTAATAATAAATACAGTATTACATCATGTGTATTACAAAAAAAGTTATGCAACTATTAGAAAGATCTATCTTAGATTTGCATTTTTTTAAAGTGATACTTACATAATCAATACTTAGTAGGATAACCTTTATTTTTTAAGACAGCTTCACAGCGTCTTTTCATCCAGTGAATGAGTGCTTGGAGTTCATCTTTTGTAATCACATGGTGCCAATAATCAATTATAACTACACTTAGTTGTCTTTTATTGGATGGACGTTTTTTTCGTACAAGAATTTTCAAACGTCACCACAAATTTTCAATTGGATTGAGATCAGGGCTGTTTCCTGGCCATGGTAATATATCCATGCCTCTATTTTGAAAGCATGCTTTACATACTTTTGCTGTGTGGCATGGAGCTGAATCCTGCTGAAAAATAAATGGTGCGTTGTTGGGGAAGAGATCCCTGATGGAAGGTATCAATTTTGGTTTCAGGACATTTTCGATGTATTTTTTGGCATTCAGGATGCCAAATCAGGCCGGAAAAAATGCACAAGTACTACTACCGATAGAAAAATTAAATGGCTATGCCTTCAAGATAGAAAAATGTCATCAGATACCATTAGATGTGAAATCTAAGATAGATCTGACTATTTGTTGCGTAACCTTCTTTGTAATACAGATATTGTAATACTGTATTTATTATTAAATTCTACATTAAATTACCTTCAATTTGATATATAAACATTTGTATTTAAGTGAAAATTAATATATTATACAAGCACGCGAAGTTGAAAAAGATGAAACTTTCAAAAAGTGTCCACACTTTTGGCCACCACTGTATATATATATATATATATATATATATATATATATATATATATATATATATATATATATATATATATATATATATATATATATATATATATATATATATATATATATATATATATATATATATACATATATATATATATATATATAATATATATATATATATATATATATATATATATATATATATATATATATATATATATATATATATATATATAAGATCTTCGACGACATCTTCTTATCCACGTACAGCTTTGCCACATACATTGATCGTCGACTGCACTCCTAGACACTCAAACATTGACAGTGCATAAAATAAATCATTTGTTCCTTGAAAACGGTTATCTGAGCCTGGAATTAGCTGCTGGAAACAATCCAGTGGCTCTATTCTCTCAGGACGTTCTTCATTCAAGCCATTTTTGCCATATGGAAAGAGATAAAACCATGAGAATTACTCTGCTTTCAACTCTTGACTTACATTAACAATATTGTCTTTAGTCTGGCATAAAGTTTTGTTAATATCTCCATTTTCCTCAAATTCATCATTAACATCTGGTTGTTCATGATAAATTAGTGCCATTACAGACGTCTGCATGGGGACAAATTGTGATGCATTAACTAGATGTCGCGACAGTGCGGCCGCACATAAAAACTTTTATGGCACACTGACCAGCTGTGCGCCAATTTCTGCGTGTGACACTAATTAAATTTAATACATATTGAAACGCACACACGAGCACGCTCATACTTCCCACATTCTTACTTTTGTACTCACTTCCAAAATCTCAATTTTCTTACTCACTGTACGCAAAACTTTTCAACTGACATGTGACATTAATTTGAAATAATCAAATCCACAACAAAGGACGATCGATAAAATATAATAATTTTTCGTTATTTTTAATTCTATTTTAATTTGTAAGTCTTTTTCTTCATTTTCACGCATTGTCATCCTATTTTGAACTATGTGCCAAATTTGAAGTCTGTAGCTAGTCAGGAAGTTAGCTTAAAATTGACTACAAAATTCTGCCAGAGAAGACATTCCCGAATTCAAAGCTAATATAAATAAGGCAAAATTGTGCAATATTTGAGTATTTATCAGAGGATGTTGAATTTGGATCATGAATTCAATTTTATCAACGTTTTTGCAATTGTTTGATTAATTTTTCCCTTGATCGTTTTCACAATTTACTTACTTGCCCACAGAAATGTGTTGCAAATCAAAGACAATGACAGCCAAAGGCGTTATACTAACCATAAAGTGTAAGAACCGAAGAAATATCAAATATTTTGTTTCTTTAATAGTCTTTAATGCCAGTCTGTTGATATTTAAATGATTTTTTTTAATTAATTTGATTTTTTTTTAAATTATGATTACTGATTTTTTTTCCTTCTCAGTTGCAGATAAAATCTTTTCCCATTCAAGTGGTAAGGAATTTTCTGTCTGGATTATCTTATAACAAGACTAATGTTAACAAAACTGTACATTGATTCAATGAACAGAAAATAGCAATTAGCATAAAATATATCGCAACAAAATTGTTTTAACTGCTTACAGTTTAAGAAATATCAGATTAAAATTTCAAAACAATATTCATCGAAAGCAATTTTTCTGCTCTTTATTTTACATAATGTTAAAAATTAATGTTAAAGACAAATTTCAATTTAAAAAAATCTAAAATAAATAAAACTTAAATCGTGATTAATTAATTTCACTCGATAATAAATTAAATAAATGTTAAAAAAAAAACATTTTATTCTATGATTGCTCTCAAATCAATATTTTTAAGTTATAATCAGAGATCTAGAGAGCAGGGTTGGGAAAAAGTGTAGTAATCTCTTCCCGAAATTAGTAAAAGTATTCCTCAAGTCACCATTTTTTTTTCTGTTTCGTTTTGGCTTCTCTAACACTTTTGACAAGCAGGCGGAATAGAAAATATTTCGTCTAGGGACGAATTTCTTTGTAATTTTTTGGCTCACAACGTTGCGTTCAAAACAAAAGTTGGTCTATTAATACCAAAATAAAAAAGTATTTTCTAATCAGCTTTTTAATATAATTCGATATGAAAGATTTGATAAAAAGTAGCAATTTCAACGTAATAGAAGATGTACTGTTTTGCATTCAGCAATTTCTTTATTTTATTGAGTATGCTCAATGTTCTAAAATACTGATCCTATATCAGTCAACATTTGCACTCTTCAAAAAACGTTTTCCTTGTATAAGGAGTAAAGAAATGGCAATTGAGATTAAAAGCTGGCGTTTCGTTAAATTTTAGCTTGACATACATAGTTGATTTTTCCTATTTAATATTTTTCCAAAAAAGTAATAAAAATTGTTTTTGCAAAATATAATCCTTAAAAAGTTTTGTAACACCATTTTGCTAATACGTTAATCGAAGTAAACAATTTCCTGGACATAGAAAATATTCAACTGCATTAAAAAAAGTTCATGCTCGCAAAAAATTCATTTCTGTACTTGAAGCTTGTGTTATTTTCAATTTCAGCTTGGTGACGTAAGTATTCAGTAAATTTTTTAAAAAAGTAAAAAAATTTTAAAAAAGCTAGCTGTGATCATGCTTAATGGAAATTCATTATGTATTATTATTTTTTATATAATTTTGTAACAAAATACTTCATAAAATAGATTTAGTAACTTTAATTAATAGAGTAGAAAAAGAATTCCGTTCTTTAAAAAACCTTTTAAAAATTAATTAAAGAATTTAAGATATTAAAAAGAATTTAAGATAAGAAAATAGCAATATTAAAAACTCTTACCTATCTGCCATTCAGCTTTTTCTTTTGCTTTTTTTCTACATTTATATTAGTTGTAGAATTTGCCATATAGAAAATTTTAACTAAGCAGAAATAATGTTTAATTTAAAGTTATTATACATTAATATATCTAATTAAAATATTAAGGAAAAATATAGTCCATGGAAATACATTTAGTAACAGTAATGAGTAACTTTCAAAAAAATTGCTTTCTATTTTAAAATTTTTAATTATAGCTTGTGGTTTTGTTTCTTTTAAAGTATGGTGACGTGCGTAATTTCCAAAACTCAATTTGTTATTTTTTTGGAATTCATTTAATTTTAAGTATTTAGAAAATATTTTTTTACCTTTTAAATAAGAATATAAAGTAAAATGATGAAGAGTAAAAAAGATTTTAAAAACAATAAATAATTTGAAGTTTTAAACTCATTCCTTTGTTATTTATTTCAGATTGAATAATATTATATAGGGAAATTTAAAAGTAATATGCAGTAAAATTGTTTACAGGAAAGTTATAATACATTATTGTATTTGTTTAAAATTTTAAACAAATAAAATGCTCCATAGATATACATAACGTTAATGTTTATTTCAGAAAGAAAAAAATAATTTCTTTAGTAAATCTTTTTAATTAAAGCTTCTGATGTTTTTATTCACAGGAAAGTGAGGTAAGTATTCCTTGGAACGTTATAGTACTTCTTACTTTCGCTGTATTGTTTTTGTTTTCACGTTTAAGAAACTGCTCTTTTGCATTAAAGTAAGAAAATACAATGAATGTATATAAAAAAAGAGGCCTAAACTAGTTAAAGCTTCAGCATTTTCTTTTGGTATTTATCTCTTGATCATTGATTCGTTAAATTACCAAAAATTAAATATTATTATTAAATATTATTACCAAATAATAAGATTATTTAACTAAATAAAAATTAAAAATTTTCTTTTGTTATTTACTCTATCAGTGAGTTCTCGAATATGTCATTTTGAGAAATTTAGAAAAATTAAGCAACAGTAATGTTTAATCAAAAGCCTTATTGATTGCTGTATGTTTGTTTAAAATATTCAGCAACTCTAATATATATGTTAGAAAAAAATTAATTTCTTTACTAAATCTATTTAATCAAAGCTTTTGATGTTTACATTCACAGAAAAGTGACGTAAGTATTCTTTAAAACAAAACAATGCTCCTTAATTTCAAGGCATTGTTTTTGTTTTCACTTTTTAGAAACTGCTCTTTTGTTAAAAAATCAGAAAAAAGATTAATGTATATGTAAATAAAAAAATGAAATGAAAGCTTAAAATAAAGTTTCAAGATTATTTTGTTGGTATTTACCTCTTGATAGTTAATTCTCTAAATATATATATATATATATATATATATATATATATATATATATATATATATATATATATATATATATATATATATATATATATATATATATATATATATATATATATATATATATGTATATGTATATATATGTATATGTTTATATATATATATATTTATATATATATATATATATATATATATATATCTATATATATATATATCTATATATATATATATATATATATATATATA
Source organism: Parasteatoda tepidariorum (assembly GCF_982258835.1). Classification (NCBI taxonomy): domain Eukaryota; kingdom Metazoa; phylum Arthropoda; class Arachnida; order Araneae; family Theridiidae; genus Parasteatoda; species Parasteatoda tepidariorum. Next base: position 70,710,253 of record NC_141761.1, on the reverse strand, counting down.
TATATATATATATATATATATATATATATATATATATATATATATATATATATATATATATATATATATATATATATATTATTACCAAATAATAATAATATTCAATTAATTAGGATTTTAAAATTTTCGACTAAAATCAAATTTTATAGCTAGTTCCTACAATTATCTTAAAATAATATTAAGAAAATTATTAAAAAGGGTAGTTTTCTAATTATTTTTTAAAACAAAATGGGAAATACAGAATCCATTAAGTGAGATTGCAGAGAAAAGAAATGTCGCTACTTGAGATAGGCATTCAGGGCTTTAAATGACGGTGACTTGCAAGCCATGTGTCCTATAGTCTACCTCCCTTTGACTATAGACCACAGAAAGAATGGTGTCACCTGTATTGGACAGAAAAAAATTGGGGCGAAGTTCTCTTCGGCGATTACTCGAGACGTGTTTAGACGTGTATATCAGCATTCTAACATTGTCTAGAAGGGTGACAATGACAGAGGTGGTCTAATGATCTAGGCAGACATCGTGGCTGATGGCCATAGCGACCTCCATGTATTCTATGTCATTTCACTTTGGCGGACCAGAGCACAGGGACGAGATGTTTGCAACCAATGTCAAGCATATGGACCAAATTTCATTTTATGAATGATAACACACAGGGCACAGGACGAATACCTTTATTCAGAGGATTTTCAATGCTTGGAGTGGTCTGTGATGTTCTCTATCTCTTATGGGTACCCCCCTTATGGGCCATGCTACAAGAGTGGATGTGGATGAAGAGTGTTTAGACGTGTATATCAGCATTCTAACATTGTCTAGAAGGGTGACAATGACAGAGGTGGTCTAATGATCTGGGCAGACATCGTGGCTGATGGCCATAGCGACCTCCATGTATTCTATGTCATTTCACTTTGGCGGACCAGAGCACAGGGACGAGATGTTTGCAACCAATGTCAAGCATATGAACCAAATTTCATTTTGTGAATGATAACACACAGGGCACAGGACGAATACCTTTATTCAGAGGATTTTCAATGCTTGGAGTGGTCTGTGATGTTCTCTATCTCTTATGGGTACCCCCCTTATGGGCCATGCTACAAGAGTGGATGCGGTTGCCGCAAAGATTGTTTAGCACTCTCGTAAACAGAATGAAATACCAATGCTAGAGTTGTTAGAGGCAATCATGCGCCTAACAAAACTTTTTTTCTGAATGACTGAAAATGGCCTAGGTTTATGCTAATCATGAAATACTTCGAATTAAATATATTTAGAGGATTATATATATATATATATATATATATATATATATATATATATATATATATATATATATATATATATATATATATATTATGAAAAAAATTAAAAAAAGCAATTGATTGAGGTTCAATAATAGTGAAAATTTAATTGATATCTGAAATCAGTTCTGTACAATTGTATTCAGATATGGAAAAAAAACATATCATGACCAACTTTTTTATGCATTATGTTTTATTTTACTTAAAAAATGGAATTTAAAAATTACCACTGTTACTAGGTTTGATGCATTCAAGCCTCATTAATTGGAATGAGAAAATAAGCTGTCATGTTGAGTTTTGATAATAATTGTATAACATTGAATTTATATTGAAAGATATTATTATTAATTGCTTCAAAAGGGTTAATAGCAGGGAAATGTTTTTAGAGAATAATGCAATGACGTACTTTAAAATGAAGCAATGACAAACTTAATTGACATAAAAGTTGCAAGCAAATATAAATTTCTTTATTTTTTTGTTATGATTTAATGCCAGTCTAATTTGTTTTAAATATTTTGTTGCAAATGCTAAAAAAGCCTATTCTTTTTTGTAGCCAAACAATATAAAACTTTTTAAATCCCTGGTAAGGAATATTTATTTTGCTCATTTAAATAGGTAAGATAGCTGTTGTGAACATTTATCTAAACACTGATTTAATGCCCAGAAAGTAACACTCAGCATTAGCTAAATAGGGAGTATCTATTTTAAAGAGCATATTGAAATTTTCTTAGTGAAAATTAGAAAATATACATTCATGTTTCCAATAGTTAGTGAATTAAAATAGTAGAGAATCCATTGTAACAAAACATTGTTCTTCAACTAAATTTTCTTTCAACTCAATGTGCTCTTTGAATGATTTATTTTGTATATTTTACTTTTATCACACACAATCTTTTTTTTTAAATTGCTAAATAAAATAGTTTTAAAAAATTTAAAAAACATCAAATTTCTCAATGGGCCTTTAAGAAAAATTAAGAAATGAAATATTGCTCGTAAACATCGAGTTGATAATAGGACTGTTATTTTTCCAGGTATTATGTTCATTTCATATAAAATTTATCTTAAAATTAGTAGCAATAATTTTTTATAAAATTTTTAAGGAGATCAGATGAAAATTCAAAGGATCATTTATTGTCATCATTGTAATTTAAAAACCACAGAGTTCACATCTGCTAAAAATGTTTTTTTTTTCACTTTATATTTTTTTATTTGGAAATCGTTAAGTGTTTAAATATTTAAGGTTTACTTTTGCCCCAATATTGTTTTATCTTTGTAAATTTGGTTTAGTGTAGACCTTTATTTCAGGCCAATTTGCATTTTGTGCAAGTAGAAAAAAATTTACCAATATAATTTTCAACTCTGTTACTAGTAGACTGAGCAGGTAACTAAAAATTGAGGAATTTAAGTAGTAGATTTACAGTTTGGTTTTTAATTAAACCAAAATAACGTTAAAAGCAGATATCGTAGCATTTAATACTTTCTTGAGATTCAGTAAAAAATTTCAATTCAGTAAAAATCAAAATCAAATCTGGAGTCGAAAATTTGGATTTGGTGTTGGATTCGAACATTTCCACTACCGACTCTACAGCTTTGATCACAACTATGGAGTTATGCATAAAACTTAAAAGCACACTTACAAAATTAATTTAGCTAAAATATTTATTTTCACTTATTTTTCTGGGAGTTGGCTTAACATTATTAGATTAAACAAAATATTTTTTAGAAGTTTATTACGTTAAAATAAAGTTTTAGTGTAATCAGAATGCTGTTTCTCAAAACCAAGTCATGGCAGTTCAAGTTTTTCCCAATCATGCAATTTTCTCCAGTATTCATCCCTTCCCTTTCGGTGCACAGTAATTAAAAACTTATTACCAGAATAGTTGTTGTAGTACCAATATTTATCCTATTGAAAACAGAACTAATTTACAGCAATGAAAGCAATACTTATTAACAAAATTAATTTAGCATCATTGGAGTCAATAATAGTGGGATGCTTTTTTAGTTTCTCCTAAACAAATCTGTCTCTTTCCTTCATTAACTTTGCTTTTTAGTACATACTTTTCTTCAGTCACTGCTGATTTTAGCTTATTTAATTTTATAAAAACATGTTTATATCACAACAATAAATTAAATAAACATGCAATTATTTTTTAGTATTTTTAGTTGAAATAATATCACGTACAATCACCGGATTACTAAGTATACGCATTTGAATATTTACATTGCGTTTGGCATTGGTAAAGGATTTACAAAGAGAAATATTGATTCAATTTTTAAGAAGATGGGTGCGTGTAAAGCCTTGACTCTGCATGTGTTCCACCGTTTCATTAGATTAGATGCTACAGATTAAATTTTTCGACAAGGCAGGAAATTTTAAACTTCTATTAAGCTTTTATGGCATATTGTACGACGAGAAAATTGTGAATTTCGACAAAATGAATGAAGCATTTTTTTGTCAAAAAAGTAATTTGGAAGAGAATCATGTATCAACGAAGAATGTCCTACGCCAAACACTTCAAGTGGGTAACATATCAGGTAATGTTCTACCAGATAGCATTAATATGTGCCTTATCCGGAAGGCAAGCGTTTGACTCAGAAAGTATAACCATTGCATTATGGGTCTCTGTAAGGAGATCATTGCCAAATGCTTTAAAAGTATGTATTGAGTCGATTAAATGTCATTTTCAAGGTCTAATAGTAATACTTACAATACTGCAGGATAAAATTATAATAAACAGGTAAATATCAAAGTTTGAAGTCTATATAAGTAATTTATCTCTCAACAATCTTCATCAAACTCAACATCTTCTTGATAGAATTTATACCATTTCAATTGTATAATCTGTGTAATGAAAATGCTAACATAACCTAGAAAAAAATGTTTCATTTCTCTCTTCATTTTGAGACAGTAGTAATGTTTTAAGCTGAAAAACCAAAATTTAAATTGCTTGAAAAATGAATGTAGCCTATTAGACAATGAAGGCCGAAGAAATGATTTTTAAAGTTCGTATGATGAGAGGAATTATAATTCTTTTCTTTTAATTTCAGCAGCAAAAATTGAAAAATTGGAATTCAATATGTGCTTATCACCTTGCAATATTCATTTCAAAATTTATACAAAAACTTATATACATCAAAAACAAAAATAAATCCTTTAACCTTTTCCGATACAAAATATAATTTTTTCAATTCAATACAAAGAGCATAGTTGAAATAAATAAATAAATAAAAAAGTTTTGAGCATAGTTAGAGAGGAGCAATCGTCCTCTTGAAATTGTTATTATTTTATTAAGGAACATCAAGGCATATATGAAATGAACTGAATTTCTATAATTGACAACAAATGTACGTCAGTAACATATTTTTTAAGTACTATAATTTTTCTTAATCTTATTAATTCTTTAAATGAAAACAAATCGATTTTTGACAGGTGTTGCTTATTTATTTTCAGCAGAAACAAAAGGATTTTGGTTATTTTTACTAGAGAATTCCGGTGTCTGGTTTTTCCAATTTATATTACTATATTAGTTTTAGCATAATTGAAAGCTGAAAATATTTATGCATCATACGGTTTTAACGATATAATAAATTAATAAAAAAGTTTTAACATTTTTTTCTCTAGTATTTGCTAATGTGTCATAAGTGTTTGATCGACAAAGAAAAGTAGGAATTTCACTGAAAAAGGCAACTACTTTTTACGATAAATAACTTATAATTTCGCAATTAAACTATTTTTATTTTTGAAAAAACTAAAGAAAAGTTAGCATTTTATTTTTATGTTTCAAAACAGTTCAATTATTTTTCCCTTTCAAGCTTTTTACTGTAAATAATTTTAAATTTCACAATTAAACGATTTGTTTTCTTTAAAAAAACTAAACGTATGTTAGCATTTTATTTGTATGTTTCAAAATAGTACAATTATTTTTTTCCTTTCAGATCAGGGGAACTTGTAGGAAGCCATAGGATATATCATCAACTGCTTGAGTAAATTAAAAGAACGAGGTTTTCAATCGATGCATAAGAATATTAATGAATTATATGTTTAAAATGTGTTTTCTTGTTTCTAAATTTTGTCTCTTTTATAATTGACGAGGTATTGAATAAAAATAATGTGTTAATCCAGATTAGGAAGCTATCCATGTTTGCTTGCTGTAATTAGTAACTAGACAATCGAATCTTAAGACTAAAAAAGGTAGGATTCAGAAACTATGTATGTTTTAGCATGTAATGAATAAAAGTTATTAGGCATCATTTTAATTGTGAGTTTATTACCAAAGTGCTACTGCTGGTAATAGTACTTTGTACTAGTAATAGTAATAGAGGTATTGGCAATTGTTTCGAAAACATCCCCGAGGAATATCCGAATATTACATGCAATTACAACTTTAACTCTCAGCAGACGGGATGGTTTCCATGCTTTGGAAGTTCAACGTTTTGCACCCAACTAGCACTTTACTGTAGAATAGCTTAACGAGAACTAATACCGAGCAATCCAACACCTCCTAGAAGTATGAAGGCCTCAGCACGGATCAATTTAGTAGTCCGATGTGACGAAGTTAACTGCGCAGTTGATGAAAAATAAGAAAGATGTCATTACGTTCGGGGTACTAAGCTGCGCAGTGGTTGAAAATACGACATATGTCATTACGTTTGGACTACTGAAGGATATTTATGGTAACCCGTGCAGAGGCCTACTCTTTTCTAGGAGGTGTTGAGCAATCTCGATCTCTTATCAAGCTGATGTAAGTAGTTCTCCACTTGTTTATTGACCTCGCGTTTTACGAATACTTTACTGTGAGAGTTTATTAGCAAAGACTGTTTGACGCGTATTATTAAATTGACATTAAATAATTTCATTAAATAATTATTTTCATTAAATAATCATTTATAGTTTACTATAACATACAAAATGTGGTGATTAGTTTCTGGAACAAATTTAACAACTCTACAAGTAGGAAAACTTCATGTCCATAAATAGAGTGTCACAGTAACCAACGTTTGCCGCAGTGAATTTCCGTATTTATCTAAAATTTACGTAATCCACGTGATATTTATGGACACATATTTAAATATTATATGTTTTAAGATATTTTAATATGATTTAAATTTTTCAAAAAAATATTTGTCTTTATATTAATATATATTATTAAGAAATATCTATCTATAATAACTAGTTGAATTTGCGTAACAGCAAATATTTATCATCAACATAAAAATATATACATTAAAAACAAGTAAAAATTTTGAATGCATTGTATTTGCTAAAACAAGTCAACTAATCATTCTCATTTTATTGATCATTGTATCAAGAATTTTAAAAGCAAATTTAGTAGAAATACAAAATACTGCTCAATTATTATAAGAGAAATTTTGTCTATAACAAAGTACATAAATAAATGAATTATTCTTTTTCCTATATCATTTTTTAACTGTTTCCGGTTGTGAATTGATTATTGTTCTCAAGCTTATTCATCATCAATTGTGATTGATCTTCTCCATCATCATTTTTTCATGAGTGAAGTATATACAAAGAAACTTTCAAATTTATACAAAGTGTTTCGTAATAAACGTTCTTAATATCTTATAACAATTTCCTCTTAAAGATGAAGTCAAAAAACGTAAGGCTGTGCTCATTAATTAATCTATGCATGAAATTAAATTGAGAACTTGTGTGTTTTTTTTTGTATACCGGATTGCAGGTATACCATTAGCTCTAAAAATAAGACATTCAACATGAATCTAAATTAGTACAATAGTAAACAAATTACAAAAACCAATTTTTGATTTTTTTTTAAAATTATATTTTCAATTCAGAGACATTTAAGAAATTGATATTTTACATTGACTTAGCGGAAGCCATTGCCTTAAATTAAACTGTAGATGATTCAGTTAAGCATCATATTTTAAAGCTTTTGAATTAACCTAAATTAACGGTAATTGGAATAGGAACAAAAGTTTTGTACTGAAAGACAAAACTATTGAAAAAACGGAATTAATTGTAATAAAAAAAGACCAATATTATTATTGACGCCAAGGATAATTAATTTTGGCAAAGTACTAAATAAGCTATGTACTAAACTACAAAATTAATGGAGAAAAGTTACTAGTTTTTTTAAGAGAGCGTAGAAAACAGCAAACTATTATTGATGTCAACCATGCTTAATCAATTACAATAATAAGTACTTATTGAAATTAAAAAATATGTAATAAACTAAAACGCAAAATCAATGAAGGAAATGTACTTACTTCGTACGGGTAATCGTAACAAGTTGTCGTACATTATTGACACTAATGATGCTTCATTTTGGTTATCGACACTATTGGCATCATGGTAATTGGTGCAGTTTTAATAGGTATCGATATAAACTAATATAGAATCAGATAAGTTATCTACTAAAAAAGCAAAATTAATAGAGAAAAAATACAGACTCATTTAAGGGTACAGTAAAAATTCGCCATGTTGACGTAAATTAACTAGATTTTGGAGCTGAGGAATTAGGCAATTTTAGTAATTTGTTGTTTTATTTGTTGTTGTTTTTTCATAGATATCAAATAAATTAAAATTGGTTGCGAGAAATTTACTTCAGGAACTGAAGTTTCAGGCTTCTTACTTTCCTCGAAAAAATTAATTGTGTGAAAAATTCCTTCATTTTGGTACATTTTAACAATCATAAGTTGGCTTCGAACTTTAGCATCATGTCGAATAATTTTAGGTAACCTTTGTTTTGTTTCTTGAATTCTTAAAACGTATTTTGTTTAATTTCCAGTGAATAGTTACCAACGGACGCTTAGGAGCATGGGAAGAGTTCCAAAGTTTGAGAGTTATCGACGATAGCCAAAACGAGACGGGTAACGAGACGATATAGCCAAAACCAAAATCAACCCAACATTACGAATATCAAATTTTAATTAATTTGGCTTCAGCTTATTTGCCAAAAAAGACAGTCAAAATTTAATATAATCCTGTAACCGAAACATTTTTGTGGTTAGAGAAATAAAACAGCTAAAAGTTAAAGAAAGGAGGTTCTTATTCAAATGAGTTGAAACAGTGAATTAATAAGTTATACATTTGTATTGAATTAATAAGTTAGCAGTTACATTGATTGTTAAGAAAAGAATAAAACTATTTATATTAGTTTTTAATAGAATGTGATAAAAATTATATAGATGGTTTGATTCAATTATAGTTGGATTAGGAATGGTTAATAAAACTAAATTTATGAAATTAAAGAAATTTTAGATTCTAGAAAATATGCAATGCCTATAAAGGCATCGCATTTAGATTTCCTATTAAATTTTACATTTTTTGTTTGATATTGTGCGATAGATTTTTGGTAATGAAAATTATGCCGTGTTGAGTGCACTGACTCTTTGGGAGGCGAGCGCTCTATCCTCTGAACAACCATGACCCATACTTTATTTTTGAACAGATTCATATATTTATTGAGAATTGTAACTGCGGAACAGTGTGTATAATAGACCGTTCAAAAAAGTATTAACGTCTATAAATTTTTATCTTTGTAGGAATGAGAACTATGAATTTTCATCTTTCTTCTTAATTTTGACCCCTAATCATTTAAAAAATAGTTGTCTGTTTTAAGCGAAAATTGACACTGTAATAAAAAATCATATATTTTTTGAAGTTATACTTCTTATGCGACTTCCAACAAGGTTGCGTTAAACGTTTAACGCTACATTTTAATTGGCCGAGAAATCACGTAGTAGGATCCAGTTTTCCCTCATTCATTTCCATATTGTTTTGGTTCTCACTAACATAAAAATAATAAAAGTCCTAAAAGTATTCGCGATCGCAACGAACTATAGGGGGCGTTGTTGTATGAGACGCTTACCTGCGATTTCTATATGAACCGTCATTCAGTTACTCTGGAGACGTCGTTAATGTAGCGTGTAGCATTGCAACGTTCCTTCTTTAATGTGGCTTATTAAATTTAAAAAAGAAAAATGCTTGATCTTCTTTCTTGTACAACCGAAAACAAAATGGTATCTCTTTTTATTAGAGAAGGAACATCCAAAACACATCGGAAAAATATTTGTACATTAACAGAAAAAAATATGTATATTCTTATAAGAGTTAAAACCTAATGCCCGAGAAATAGTATTACTAAATTTAATGATATAACATGAAAGGCCCATTTAAACTTTACATTCTATAGTTTTAAGAATCATATTAGTTCAAAAATTAAAATGAACAAAAAGTATACATAAGCCTCATAATTTTATGAAATTTAATTTTGTAAACAACGTTTTTTGACAACAATTTTTATCAAAAAATTTCAAGTTTCAATAAAAATCATTATTTAGAAACTAAGAAACGTAAAATAAAGAATGCTGACGAAACAAAAACAAAAAAAAAAAAAACAATTCTTTTTTGTCGCCATTTTTAGTGCTACGAATATTCGTCTTTGGGATTTGCCAAAAACAAAACAAGTTGCAATTTAATTTTTTCAGGAGGGAAATATTTTACCGAAAAAACGAAAATGTACCAATTCCCACAACATAAAACTTTATCTTGGTAAACGTACGTTTTGGAAATGTTATTTCATTTGGAATCTTATTCATCAGAGTTCATATGGCGATATGATTGTTTTGAATCTATGCTAAACTCTATGTCGGCTCATTTTCCACCGAAATCCGATTAACTATTTTGATTTTAAATAAAGTGTTTTATTTTATGAATTGTTTCAAAAATTTTAAGTGTAGATTAGCGGCACTTAAAAACCGCCAAATCTGTAGCGGCGGTGGCGTTAATACGTTAGTACCGAATTTTTATTCCATACTTTTCTGAATCATATTACTTCAAACATTGGAATATACAAGAAGTATACATAAACACATAATGTTATACCATTTAATTTTTCAAAAAAAGTATTTTCAGAACAATTTTTATCAAAAAATTATAAACTAAAAAACGGAAAATAAAGAATTCTTAGGATAAAAAAACGATTTTAAGAATTCTTTACATTGAAATAAAAACTTTCATATTGTTTCATTTTTTATTATTCTTATAGTTCTTAATCAGACGTAAAAACCCATTCTGTAGTGTAGAGAACCATCATCAAATGAAAAAAAAATATTTACAAGCAAATTTTTTATTGTAAAAATCATTGCACTTACCTGATTTATGATTCCCGGAGAATTCCAAAATGATAAGTTCCTTGTTTGAAAACTTTATTCTCAAATAATAGATACATAGTTTATACCTTCATTACTTTTAGATAACATACTACACAGCAAAATTTTATAATTGATATGAATTTGAATATGTAGCTAAAAACAGAATAGCTGAATTCTAGTTGAACTTATTCTTTCAAAATTAAAAAAAACTTACCAAGAAAACGATTTAAATTAATTAAGAATCAGCCGAAATGGCACTATTTCAAGTAACTTGGATAATTTTTTATTGTTGTTTTCCGAATTATATGGATACAGAAATATATACTATTCTATAACTATTACAATTCTGTATGTTCTGAATTCATATTTATTCACTGGAATGACGAAAGCAATGTTGACTTCACTTTAATTCGTAATGAATTGAAGACAGAAGAAATGCATTTTACCTTAATACACACATCTGTAACAGTATCCGAAATCGGAAGTCATCAGTTGCAAGTTTGTTGATAATAGAAATTAAAAATTATTGAAGAATTTTTCTTCAAATGTTTGGCGTGTTCTGTTCCTGAAAGATTTACTAATATTCTGGAGATTTTTTTCAAGTTCTTCGGCCTTTTCCTTAGGGAAATTTTGTTTCCTATTTGCTGCTAAAAAATGGCGTCTGATTCAGTCAATGACTTTGATGGAACTAAATGAAAACGTGATAAATTAATGTCCGATATTTACAGGCTCCCGCTAGACGGCGTACTCGAGCGTTGCGATCGCGAATTGTTTTTCTATAAATATTATTTTAGTTTGATTTGATATACATACAATTTAATAGGATAGTATTTTTTATTTTCAAATTTAGTGGATAACAATTGTAAAAAATGAGTGAAAACAATCCCACGGACAATGCGGCAAATTTAAGGTTATGTCAAGGTACGTCTCTTGTGAATATCATTGATTGTTAGGTTTTCTCTTTTGAAATTACATTATGACGCATTCATATACATTATTAATGCAAATACATTTTCCATGGCGAGACGATGAGGCAACCACAAGCACTTCCACTGGTTCAAGAGGTCCAAGAGGGAAAAATGCACAATATTACCGTTATTACAGAGCACGGAAGCGAGTGGAGTAGAAAAAAGGGTCGTTGAATAGAACTAGTGATCCTTCTACGACTGCTGATTCCTCTACAATTAACGTCGCAGGTTACGAAGTTTAACTTCTTCCGCGCGGAGGGACTCCACGCACTACTTTTTTCCTGTACATGTTTTGACGTAGCTTTTACGTGGCTGCCGGAGAATTCACTCTCTTCACATTAATAGGTAAGTGCTGTCTAATTAATGTTATTTAAGGAGAAAATTTTTATCAGAGCATATATTTAAATAACAGATATTTATATCATTGGTTTAATGTTAACTTAATTTTTAAAAAAAGTATGAATTCATACTGCTTTTACGCAACCATTTGAAATATTAAAGAAAAATATTAAATAAACTTAGACTACTTGACAGCCTTGGCTTTGAAAAGTATGAAAGTCAAAATATGGAAATAGAATCCATTTAAAATTCCCCAAATTTCAACGCATCCAAATCATCTGTTCTTTAAAAAAGAAAATAATTATTTATATTAGTTTTTAATAGAAAGTGATAAAAATTATATAGTATCTGGAGGTAATAGTAATTTACTTCAAGATTAATCCCCGAAAAAAGAATTTTAAGTGCTCATGACCGAAGGGGATGTGCTTCGCTACTTTTTCATGTCAATCACGGATATGAAAAAAATATATAAAGAGAAAAATTACGAAAAGAACAAAGAAAAAAATTATATAATTCGTAATCTGATCAATTTTGGGAGAATTCTGATATTCCTGTGATACCAATAAAAACAGGACAGGGACATCCAAAAGCGAAACTCAAACATTTAATATTCTTTGGAACCATAAAACAAGTAAAACATTACCAGCTGGGAGTGATATCTTTCTCAAATCTCTTCATTTACTCATTAAAACAGCACATGGCAATGCTATTCCTGTTATAGAACACGGCAGAAGCAGAACTGCAAACATGATTCGGAGAAATGTGTGAATCTTAGAAGATCAACGGTCATATCGTTAAGTGAAGTTATGTGGCCCAGATAAGACCCACTTAGCTGAAGTTACGAGGATATTAGTTTCTTATAAAAGAGAAATATGAAAAAGCGTCGTCAATAAAAAAATTTAAACTTAGTTTACACAATTACTAGCCTGGAACATGATAAAATTAGTACTATCGATTTAACGTCCGTATTCACCAACACAGATTACCTCGGGGTAATCTATGAGTAAGAGTAAAATCACGAGTTTAGTGCGAAACGTTATTCTCCAGCCGAAATTTCGCCAAACTCGCAGATGTCATCAACAGTTCTGACTCTCCGGGTAACCCTCCGTTTCTGCTGAGTTATCGGAGGGTAACCTATTCACGAGGAGCATGTAAACAAAAAAGATGGAGGATTCTATCGCTGCGTTTGAGCTTGAAGATCTTGAATTTCTTGAAACTGTTGAAAGAAGAGAAAGATATGTCCCAACTATCAGAAATAATGACCTAAAAAGAGTTAGATGAAATAGACTTTTTTGAAAGATATCGTTTCTTAAAACCTCTCCACTTAAATTAGCGATACCCACGCTAATTTGTTTATGCGCGATGCACGCGTTTATATTATATACAAAGTCACATGGTTTTACCTTGCCCAATCAAAGGCCTCGTTATATTACCTGCAAGAGTTAAACTCGAGTTGTGAAATCCTCTGTTGAAAACGGTTGGAGAATAAAAAGCGAGGGTTAATCCGAGAGTAACTCTGAACCGTGGATATTCCGATCCCCGAGTTACTCTTGAATTTAGCTCGGCGTGGTGAATACGGATGTAAGTGCTTTGGATGCTGAGGCAGAAGTCGATGCGGAATCTTATTCAATTGAAAAGCCTGATTATGTATTCCCTAGTGATACTACAGCAGGCTCAAAACGACTTCGTAGTGGTTGGTGCATTATCTGGTCCTAAAGACACAAACTTCATCGAATATAGAAGCTATATTTAATCAACTATTAATACAGAAGCTAGTGGTAGGACTCTGGAAATCAAAAACAAAAGTTAGACATTGAGTAAAGAAGTCTTTATTCTTTCGCTGAAAAAATAAAACTCTTAAAACGCCAACAATGGAACATAAAATTTTAAAATAACTTGCTGATTTTCTAAATACAATTACGAATTTCTTGTCTAACATAGGGTAATCTTATCCATTTGAAAGGCTGTAAATATTGTAATCACATTATTTAAATTGGATTTTTGGTAAATCACATTACAGGCAGGATAAAACTTCACAAATTATATCAAAATTACAAGATTGGTGAATATTAAAATCGATAGGGAAACAAAACGAAAGTTAATGAAAAAAATAACTCATAATGTAAATTTTACTTCAATGAAAAATAATATTATTCGGATCTTAAATGTTCCTTAAATTCATGCTCCATTTTTGGAACTTTGGCATGTAAACGGTTAAACATAAAATTAACACTCAAACTTACAACAAGGCTAAAAAATATCCTCCCTTTTAAAAATTGGAACAGATTTTAAATAACTGGTTAATAAAAGTAATAAATAAATGAAAGTTTAGTAGTTCTATATCGGAACTAATACGTAAATTGAACGTACGCACACTTGTATTAGTGAAAAAAATATTTTTATTTATTGTATATTTTCTATATTTCATTTATTTTTATATTATTATATTTTTATTTATTTAAATACATATTATTTATTCAATTAAAGACAGAAACTAGACTTATTGTTCAACTTTAAAAGTTACTGACTTTTGTGGATTTATGTTACCATAAGCACTCCTGAATAATATTTTCCTCCTATTAAGAGCCTAGTTATACTATTTTCTTCCAAAACAAAACAAAATCCCTTCACACGCATCCAAAAAATCACAGTTGGAATACTTATTATATTTAATATGAGTATGAAGTTGAAAAATTATGTGTATGAATGACAAGACAATGTGTATTAATATCACATTTAATTTCCGATTTAGTATATTAATAGAATTTTTTTGTGATCTTCAGACCACGAATTTCGTGATGGAAAAATTAGATGATCCCATGTAGCTTTTTATCTGAATGTATAATCTTACACGTATATTTAGTTTATTGGTTGTATTATACTTGGCGTTACTTAAGTATTATAGAAATTTCTATGAAGAAAAACCAAACGCCACGTACTTATGCTACGTTTACTTTGAGGAAGTTTTTTTACTTTTTTACATCTTAAGGAAGGTACATAAAAGGGAGGCAAATGTAAGATGTATAACCTACCTTTAAGGACGTCTAGCAGCTATCGCAAAAATGAAGTTCTAAGGCATCATTTTAATATCAAGTTTGACTTTTATATGTGTAAGTATTATAAAAAAAATTTAGGGAAATGAAAATTTGTTGCTTGATAGTTTATGTAAAAAAATACAATCACCGCCATGCTTATGATATAATCAGGCATACGTATAATAGATTTGATTGGATCACTATTTGTTGACAAACCATTAAAAAGGATTTGTTATTTTGATATTTTTTTCATATATTATCTACAAATACTATCGACAGGTGAGAAAATTAGCTTCTGGCTAGCCTTTAGACCATGAAGAATTAGAGCCAAAGTTTTAAAATCATTTTGGTATCAAATCGAGGGAACACAGAATATTAATTTCGATGATTTTTAAAAACAAATTTTGTTCTAATTCTCTAGTTAAAAGTGTGTAAAAATTCCGATAAGATGAGACTATACATTTATAATTCTGACCAAAATTCTGTCAACGATTCTATTTAAAGCAAGATTTAATGTGTGTGAGGCCTCTTATGTTTATATTTGTCTCTGATTCTATTTCGAACATGTTTGACTTTCTAATATAAATTAAGGTCTATTGGATCAATTTATGTTTTCTAAATATTGTAAAAAAGACTAATTGTTCAAACCTGGAATTTCAGCGTTACATCTTTTTTTTCTTATGCAGCTACGTGAATAAATTTCAATGATTAATAATCCATTTAAGTTCAAAGATAAATCTTAATTAACTAGAAAACGACTACATTTCAGAGGGTAAATATTTGTTTTCCTGAATTGTGTCTACACTTCGATTTTAGTCAGTCAATGTAGTCAGTTAAGACCGGTAAATTCTATTTATAATAAAAAACCGGTAAATATACCGGTTTTTTCTATTAGTCTATGGTTCAAAACATGTGTGATAAAATTATGATCACTCATGAAAAATTGTAGATAATTATTTTAAAAACAATATCAGATATGGTGTTTAAGGTGGTGTAACATGTGAAAAAAAACTGATTTTGAGAAAAACGCATTTAAAGACTTTAAAAGCACTAGTCTATCCACTGTTATCACCTGGCACAAAAACTGCTACTATAACTTTGAGGAATTGGAGTGCAAATAGAAATAAAGTTTAAAGTTTTAGAAAGGTATTAGTGCAAATAGAGGTTTTTGCACTAGTCAGATACCTTAATCGTTATTGCTTTATATTGTAAAGAAAAAAAAACTCTAGTGACTCTTATGTGTGCACTATATCTTACTTTATTTATTAAGTTTAAAGTTACTGAATAGAAAAAATTGTGGAGGCTACTTTACACCAAGTTGTGTAAAAGAACATTCTTAGTATTCCACTACACCAGAAGCAATATTTGGTTCCTGGTGGAGAGTAACTTTTGTGTAAAATAATTGCCGCCATTTTTAGTGTTAAGATGCACACTACGAGCTGTTTGAACAGAATACAAAATTCATAAAAACGTTACTTTGAAGTCGTTGTCTAAATGTAACATTAAAAATTTTGTAGAAGAAATTATTCAATTCTTCAGTTAAGAATGAAAAAATTTAGCTATTTTTTTTTCTTTCCTTTCAAAAGGGTTGAAGAGATGGTAGTATTACTACTATTTTCGATCAATAAAAAAAAATTTAAGAAATAACATGAGTGAATATTTTAAAAAAGGATGTTTCTCTTGTGTATTTTTTAAGAAAAAATAGACAAATTTGAAATTGAAAAAAAGAAAAAAGATTTCAAAAAATTAAAAATTCGGCTGTGATTATTCACCATAAATGTTTAAAAGCAACATATCAAAGGGAAAGTTAGGTTCGAGTTTTGTTTATTGTGAATCTAAATTTTAAAAAAATAAAAACTGTGAAATCAATGGATATTTTTTTTAAACCTTGCAATACACTACTGCCAACATTTGCTGTGTAATCCACACATTCAGTACTGTTTTTAACTTGTATTATTTGCTGAAGAACAACTTCACGAACTCATAAATTTAATAACTCGTTTTGAAACAATTTGCAGTTAGTATTTCAAATAAGTGTTGTTGTTTTTCCATGAAAGTAATTTCTGAAAAAAATTGGTTTACTTATTTATTTTTTTGTTTTCATTTCTGATGTATTTGTATCTTTTTCCCCAAGATTGCCGATGCTCAAATTTGTATTGGTGAAATCAATTGTAAAAAAGATGAATGTTGTCTCTTTGTAAATCAAATAACAGGATTTTGCGCTGAGCGTTCATCAGAAGGTAAATGTAATGGCTTTCATGCTTCTTACTAATCACAAAAAAAAAAAAAAAAAAAAAAAAAAAAATATTTATACTTAACATTTAAAAAAAATCAGCAGCTATAAACAAACCAGCAAACAAATGAGTATAAGACAATTCATGATATAGTTTAACTGTTTTTATTAAACTGCTGAATAAGGTCACACAAAAAATTTCTCTGCCTTACATTTTGAATCAAATGAGAAATGTTTATTGAAATACTTGGGTAATGTTTATTGGATAATATTTTTGAAAAAAATTTAGAAATCTTTTACAGCAAATCACAATGTTTGCAAACTCAATATTTTCTCGTTTTCTTTTCAACAAGAAAAATGATCAAAAGGGAGTTTTATTTATTATAATAGATGCAATTCAAAAATAAATTTCTCTAGATGCAAGCCGTTTGCATCGAATGGAAATTTTTTTAATAACTGAATGGAAAGTACCTTTTAATTTTTCTGAATGTAAGTTGAAAAGCATGATGTTTAGAAGTTGGGTAAAAAATTAAGATCTACGAACTTAATTATTTCTCCATAAAAATAAATATTGAAATATTTCGTTTAAAAAACAGTTTTTATTTATTTGACGACAGAGAAAATACCCATTTTTAAAGTTTTTTATGCTGCTTCAGTATTTGGTAATTTAAGCATATTATTTTAAATTATGTGAATAAAAAGTGAGATTAGGAATTTTTTTTTATTTAAGACTAAAATCTTTCTTGAAACATTGTGGCAAAATTTCACTATATATTTTTTTTAATTTTCCGAAACTCACTCTTGTTTTTTTTTACATTGAAAAGTAAGATTTTATTACTATGACAAAACCACGAATACCTCCTACGGTTATCCGGACGGCAAGAAGATTCTAACCCATGATTCATCTACCACTGATGATAATAACTGTGGTCAGAGAGAACCGGGTGCGGAATTCGTATCGAACAGTCATCACTGGGATTTGAACCCGGTTCAGCTCATTGGAAGGCAAACGCTCTATTATTGACTTAATTTGTCATGCAGCAGCTAACCCTTTCGTTTCAA
Source organism: Parasteatoda tepidariorum (assembly GCF_982258835.1). Classification (NCBI taxonomy): domain Eukaryota; kingdom Metazoa; phylum Arthropoda; class Arachnida; order Araneae; family Theridiidae; genus Parasteatoda; species Parasteatoda tepidariorum. The sequence goes on along the minus strand of NC_141761.1, from coordinate 70,692,186 downwards.
TCACCTAGTCGGTACCTACACGACATCATCTTTGAACAAGAGCCACTTTTAGCCAGCATCCATGCAATGCCCCGCGTGAAGGAGCGCCGTATTTAGCCGGCACTTGCACTCGCTTTTCGCATAAAAGTTTTTCTTTTCCGAAGTTATATAAAAGTTTCTGACGTGAAATATCATCAGTGTTAAACGGATCAAGGGTTATAGTACCCTTATCCTCAGGCTAACCGTGGGAAGTTTTTATGGTTTTCCTCTCCACATAACGCAAATGCAGGTTAGTTTCATCAAAAAGTTTTATAGGAAGACGACATTTCTCCAAATATTTGATCTGGGAGTTTCCTTGTCTTCTGTGTTGAGTTCAAATATACAAGGCAACGGAGCTGAGCATTGATAGTAAACTCAGAGTTGGGTCTGCTGTTCAGCACCGGTTATTAAGAGAAATAAATTTTTAATTTATTACTAAACTTAATTAATCAGCGTCTTTTTTGATTCAATTTGATTTCTAACGTTTTTTTTTAACGAATTAGTACCATTTTGTAATTAATTTTGATTTCGAGAACATAGCTATTTTTTCCCTAAAATTACACTGAGGTAACAATAGTTTTGGGATACTTCTTAATATCATTTTAGACGCTTTAGATATATATTTGCAGGAATATCTAGCCATGCAATCCCAATTGAGGCCCATAATTGAGAAAGGGTTGCAGGTGCAGAAAATTGTGCACGAACTGATCTCTCGATTATATCTATGATTGTTCGATAGAAAATATGTCAGGTGATCTAGGTGCCGAAATTTTTGCTGGAATTGTCCAGAATGTTCTTCAAACACCAGTCGGAGACTAATTATGGCCAGGTGACAGGGTGCATTGTCATCCATAAAAATTCCATCGCTTTTCGAGTAAAACAAATGAAAGGCTATCAGTGATCTCCAAGTACCTAAAAAAAAAACACTTCCTGTAAGTGATCAGTGCCCTCGGACCATAGAATCTAGTCCATGTCATAAAAAATTAGTTCACATCATTATAGATCAACCGCCAGGTTTCCCAATGTCTTCTTGACAACTCTTGCGTATATAGCTTCTTGGAGTCTGTGCCACTAAACACTGCCATCAGCTCTGACTAACAGAAATCGTGATCATCTATCCAAGCTACAGTCACCCAGTCATCTGGAGTGCATCCTATACGGTTAGGTTCCAGAAGAGTAGAAAGTATATATATATATATATATATATATATATATATATATATATATATATATATATATATATATATATATATATATATATATATATATATATATAAGTTCAAAATGAAGAATAAAACAAAGAAAAATTATAGACATATGAAGAAAAAAAAGTGGGGGGGGGGAATAATAAGTTTAAAAAAATTTTTTATATATATATATAAACTGTTGTTTGTTATTTTTTTACTTATTACTCCCCCCCCCTTTTTTTTCATGTGTCTATAATTTTTCTTTGTTTTATTCTTCATTTTGAACTTATCTAATGAGTTCTGTTTACTTGCAGCTTAAGCGCAATAAATGAAACTTATTGTTTTCCTTAACTTTCTTCGTGTTTTCTTGTATTTATTTATGTATCATATATATATATATATATAATATTCAAAATGAAGAATAAAACAAAGAAAAATTATAGACATATGAAGAAAAAGAAAGGGGGGGGGAATAATAAGTAAAAAAATAACAAATAACAGTTTATATATAAAAAAATGAGAAAAAAAATAAAATAAAAATAAAAAAAAGAATTAAATTTTATTTAAAAAACCGGAAAAAAAACCGGAAAAAAAGATATAATCTTTTCTTCAGCCCACACGATTATATCCGCAAATCAGAGTGCTTTCTGATATTGTATCAATAAAGCCAAAGCAAAATATATCAATGCAATAGTGTGAAGAGCACTCAACAAAATTTTTTATAAAAATAACATTAAATAAAATAGATTACAAAAAGTAAAAATAAGTAAAAATAACATGTAAAAATGGAAAATAAAATGAAATAAAAAGAAAAAACATTAAAAAGGGGCTATAAAGCGAGTAGCAAAATCAGATCAACTTAAATGGACGAAAAATTTTTCAAGAATGATTACAAATGTTTTCGCAGAAAGATTGCCAGATTACAAAATATGAAAACAAAAGCGCAAATTGAGTGTAACAAGAGGGTTTTAAAGTGTCGTTCTTACTGCACTGCTGAAGTGATTTGTTATTCTGAGATTTGATTTGTTAGTTACCAAGGATGGGCCCGAAATGGATGTGCGCAAGGTAATATTATACTGGATAATTTTAAAAATTTATCATAAATAGTTTTAGAAGATAGATGTTTATTTAAGAAAAAATATTGAACAGAAAAGAGAAACATAAATTGCCTGTTTTGCAAATAATTTTAGCCGCGGATTTGCACGATATGGATTAGCACATAGAAAAATTGTTTAAATTATCAAAGAAAAAATTTTAATGGATAATTTTAACACGGATTTGCCAGAAATGGATTTGCACATGGAAAAATTAACAAAGAAAAAAAATTTTAGTAGATAATATTAGCCACGGATTGGCCCGAAATGGATTTGCACATGGAAATATTTTATAAATTAATAAAGAAATTTTTATGAAACAATTTTACCCACGGATTTGCCAGAAATTTATTTACACATGGAAAAACTGTATAGATTAACAAAGGGAATTAATTAGTAAAGGAATTTTTAGCAAATAATTGAAACCACGGATTTGCCCGAAATGGATTTGCACATGGAAAAATTATAAAAATTAACAAAGAAATTATTTAGTAAATAATTTTGGCAATGGATTTACCTGAAATGGATTTGCACATGAGAAAATTATAAAAATTAACAAAAAAAATGTTTAGTAGATATATCCACAATAATATACGATTAATTCAATGATTTTATATAAAATTTTATTACTTCAGTTGGGGATCCATTGTTTTTTATCAAATTTTTTGTGAAACTTATTGTTTTTCTTAACTATCTTCGTGTTTTCTTGAATTTATTTATATATATATATATATATATATATATATATATATATATATATATATATATATATATATATATATATATATATATATATATATATATATATATATATATATATATATATATATATATATTATAGGCAGTTCCACAAAATAATGTCTGTATGCAAGTATTTCCTTTTTAGTTACATATTTACAATTTTTAGGAGAAAATTGTGAAGTTAATCCAAAATTTTGAAGTTAATCCAAATTTGGAAGCGAATTCCAAAAACACTTTGCTTATTGTAATTGCAAAGATGGTTTGATTTGCGTACATAAAGAAGAGGTATGAGCATTTAGAATTTTATTTAGTTTTTAGTTATATTGGTTTAATTATTTTTCAAATTAAAATTAATCTTTTATTTATGAGTACGAAAGCTTGAAGCGTATTTTGTCTTAAATTTTACATCTATATTTAATAATATTTCTAATATAACTTACGTTTCGGTTAATTAAATTTTTAATACATTTCATGTAGTTTTTTTTTACTTCGCAGCTCGTAGAATTTTGTACCACATTAAGGGTATGTAATAGAGTTTTTAGGGATTCTCAATTGCCAATATTAACAACGGTGTGGGAAAAATTCGCGTTGATGTATTGTAAACAAAGACATCAACAAAATTACAACCATTAAGCAGAGCTAAATAATAAGCATCTATAAGACAACTAATTAGCATTAACTAATGTACGCTAGTGTTAAGTAATATAAGAAAGGTACGCTAGGTTGTGCGATGACATTATTCTGTGACATTATTCTCACCAAATTTGGATGTTGATGTTGATGTTGTTGATTTACGTCGCACTAGAGCTGCACAATGGGCTATTGGCGACGGTCTGGGAAACATCCCTGAGGATGATCCGAAGACATGCCATCACAATTTTGATCCTCTGCAGAGGGGATGGCACCCCCGCTTCGGTAGCCCAACGACCTGCGCGCGAAGTCGAGCACCCAAATTTGGAAGTTTATATAAATAATGATAAATACGATACTCATCATTTTTCAAATAATACGGCATTTTGCTATGACTGCCACGAAAATCAAATTTCATACACGATGCTTTCTTGAAAGTTTAATTAATTTCATAATTCTCAATATTTTAGTATGATTTTGCACTGATTTTAACAATTATATTTAAAAATAAATTCAAGTCGGCATTTTCCTGGTAACAACAATATTTTCTATAATTACTTTCGTTTAAGCATATGCATTATTTTTTGTGTCAATTTTTTTACTTCTCAAATGTTAAAAGAGTTTCCGGAGTACGTGCATAAGGAATGATTTACGAAATATTTTGAAAAAATTCGGTTTTCTGTCGTTATAAAATAGGTCATTTTCAACCTATATATATGAGGCTAGTGTTCATAATTTTTCTGCAATTTGTTTAAGTGAATAAACAATTGGTAGGAAATTTCCTTAAAATATATCTTGCAACACAACAGAGAAGACAGTTTCAGGGAAAAATCCATTTAAACAGACTTTAATGAGCAAGTAGTACTTTATCATTTTCCTTTTTTCTCTGAATTAATAATAACATAAACTATATTGCTTAGTCTGGGTTCTTTTAAAAAGCCTAGTTGGTAAAAACACAAAGTGAAAGTGGTAGTTTCAAAAGTAGGCTGACATAAAATTTTAAAAAGCTGTAAAGCTGCTGTAGAAGGCTGTAAAATAAAATTAAAATGTTATTTAACCTTCAGCCGAATACTGCATAAGACTTGTTAACTCTTTGTAAAAGATATTAATTAGGCCTACAAAATCAATATTTAAAAAATGCTATTCTGATTCAAATAAAGATTCTGATAAAAGATTTCAAATTTAGTTTTATTTCCGAAAGTGTCGAACTTTCTGAGAATTCCCCAGAAATGGGTTAAGACTTAAATTCCTAAGTAAGTTCAAAGATGCTCTTGGGAACCAAGTCCATTTTTATGAATAACAACACGCCTTAAAAAAATCAAGAAGCGATTTAAATGAAAGATGCTTATAGCAAAAGCAGCCAATTTTTTATACCTAAATCAAATTTTGACCTGATTTAAATTTTGTTTTAGGTATGCTCATTGCAGAGCAATGATAGCTAATCACTCTCCTTTCAGAAAACTTCAGGTGATAAAAATATAATCGATTTAATGGAGCAGCGACTTTTAATGTCTCAATATATTTAATTTATTGAGCTGAAAAATTTGACAGTCTTGCAAATGGCATGAGTCTACGGTAAATATTGCACTGAATGCAGGGTCTCCAACCTTCATAAGTGCCATTTTTGCTTCATCATTTTTTAAACATATTAGTGATCGTCCTTTAATTTATCGTACCTTTGTGCTATCGTTTTCGTCTTTTTATTATAATTTGATACAATTTCTTTTGATATTTCAATTTATTTCAATAACTATTTCATGAGTTGCTTTCTGTCTTTTAAACATAAAAGTAGAGACCTGATACAATATTAGCTTGACACATAGCATATGGAAATATAAAACGCCATTAAAAATGTTCAGTAAATAAAAAAGAAAAAGAATGCTCGGTACTTCATTTGTGGAATTACTCTTTGATTAAGAGATACAGAGAAATATTATTACTTTTATTTATAATTTTGATTTGCTTTAACTTCATTCTACTCATTAATATTATTTTACTGTATTTTTTACAATAGCATCAATCCCATCGAGTAAGTACAAACTTTTTGTATAAGTATTTTCTAACATATTTGTTGCGAACAGCACTTTTTGTAGTGCACAGATCTAATGCACAGGAAAGGCATTTAGCGTTAAGTAAATAGCAACAAAAGTATATAAGAGTTTCATATTTTAAATTTATGATACTTAATAGTGGAAAATTTATTATGTGTTGAAATTGCTATTCTTATTATTTTATATACTTCATAAATGGCCAGGTCTAGCATTAAAAAAAAAATTTCAAACGTTTAGACAAGTTTAAATATAAAATAACAAAAAAATACAACTCATAATAACAAATTAAATAGAATAATAAATATTCTAGACTGGCGTAAGAAATTAAGATAATTTGCAAACTTGGCCGATTATCTCTAGAACTACTGGACCTATTTTAATAAAATTTGATACGTAGATACTTTGATACAGTACAAAACCAATAATTGTTCAACAATTGTGTTACACACGCATAATCGTGTGTAACACTCGTTGGAGTCGGAAGGTATAAAACAGCGGTTGGAGAATAAACAAAAAAAATAGGTTAATAGGGGGTGTGGTGTCCTCTTATATTCAGGCCTTGCAGTGTGATTTCATCCCTAAAATAAGGTATCTAATCATTTCTTGTGTCAATTTCCCGATCGCTTAGTAACGCTGTTTTTATTCCCTGGATGGTTCTCGGAGGGGGGTAGTAAGTTGTAATTGCCCTCCGCACAGAGTCCCAGACATGCTCTATAGGATGGAGGTCTGGAAATCTGGCTAGCTAGTCCATCCGGCGAATATCCTCACTCTCTAGAAACTCGTCGACCAGAAGAGCTCCGTGTGGCCTCGTGTTATTGTTCATTAAAATGAACTCAGTATCCAACTCCACCCCTGTAAAAGCGTACATATAGGGCTCTAAGATACTCATACTAGTCATGGAGCATTTTTAAAGATATGGAGAGGTGGGCGGCCATCCAACATGATTCCTGTCCAGACAATTAAATCTACACAGCCATAACGGTCGACTTAATGGACATTGAAGGGTAAAAAGCGGGTCCCTGGTTTTCTCCATATGAACTTACGGCAAGAATCGGTGTTTAGGCTAAACCGGGACTCATCGGTGAAGAGAACGTTTCATACTCCAATCTCTATGCTCTCTGCTGAATTGGCTCTCCTGTTCAATTTTTTACTTCTCAAATGTTAAAAGAGTTTCCGGAGTACGTGCATAAGGAATGATTTACGAAATATTTTGAAAAAATTCGGTTTTCTGTCGTTATAAAATAGGTCATTTTCAACCTATATATATGAGGTTAGTGTTCATTATTTTTCTGCAATTTGTTTAAGTGAATGAACAATTGGTAGGAAATTTCCTTAAAATATATCTTGCAACACAACAGAGAAGAAAGTTTCAGGGAAAAATCTATTTAAACAGACTTTAATGAGCAAGTAGGACTTTATCATTTTCCTTTTTTCTCTGAATTAATAATAACATAAACTATATTGCTTAGTCTGGGTTCTTTTAAAAAGCCTAGTTGGTAAAAACACAAAGTGAAAGTGGCAGTTTCAAAAGTAGGCTGACATAAAGTTTTAAAAAGCTATAAAGCTGCTGTAGAAGGCTGTAAAATAAAATTAAAATGTCATTTAACCTTCAGTCGAATACTGCATAAGGCTTGTTAACTCTTTGTAAAAGGTATTAATTAGGCCTACAAAATCAATATTTAAAAAATGCTATTCTGATTCAAATAAAGATTCTGATAAAAGATTTCAAATTAAGTTTTATTTCCGAAAGTGTCGAACTTTCTAAGAATTCCCCAGAAATGGGTTAAGACTTAAATTCCTAAGCAAGTTCAAAGATGCTCTTGGGAACCAAGTCCATTTTTATGAATAACAACACGCCTTAAAAAAATCAAGAAGCGATTTAAATGAAAGATGCTTATAGCAAAAGCAGCCAATTTTTTATACCTAAATCAAATTTTGACCTGATTTAAATTTTGTTTTAGGTATGCTCATTGCAGAGCAATGATAGCTAATCACTCTCCTTTCAGAAAACTTCAGGTGATAAAAATATAATCGATTTAATGGAGCAGCGACTTTTAATGTCTCAATATATTTAATTTATTGAGCTGAAAAATTTGACAGTCTTGCAAATGGCATGAGTCTATGGTAAATATTGCACTGAATGCAGGGTCTCCAACCTTCATAAGTGCCATTTTTGCTTCATCATTTTTTAAACATATTAGTGATCGTCCTTTAATTTATCGTACCTTTGTGCTATCGTCTTCGTTTTTTTATTATAATTTGATACAATTTCTTTTGATATTTCAATTAATTTCAATAACTATTTCATGAGTTGCTTTCTGTCTTTAAACATAAAAGTAGAGGCCTGATACAATATTAGCTTGACACATAGCATATGGAAATATAAAACGCCATTAAAAATGTTCAGTAAATAAAAAAGAAAAAGAATGCTCGGTACTTCATTTGTGGAATTACTCTTTGATTAAGAGATACAGAGAAATATTATTACTTTTATTTATAATTTTGATTTGCTTTAACTTCATTCTACTCATTAATATTATTTTACTAAATTTTTTACAATAGCATGAATTCCGTCAAGTAAGTACAAACTTTTTATATAAGTATTTTCTAACATATTTGTTGCGAACAGCACTTTTTGTAGTGCACAGATCTAATGCACAGGAAAGGCAATTAGCGTTAAGTAAATAGCAACAAAAGTATATAAGAGTTTCATATTTTAAATTTATGATACTTAATAGTGGAAAATTTATTATGTGTTGAAATTGCTATTCTTATTATTTTATATACTTCATAAATGGCCAGGTCTAGCATTAAAAACAAATTTTCAAACGTTTAGACAAGTTTAAATATAAAATAACAAAAAAATACAACTCATAATAAAAACTCATAAACAACTCATAAATATTCTAGACTGGCGTAAGAAATTAAGATAATTTGCAAACTTGGCCGATTATCTCTAGAACTACTGGACCTATTTTAATAAAATTTGATACGTAGATACTTTGATACAATACAAAACCAATAATTGTTCAACAATTGTGTTACACACGCATAATCGTGTGTAACACTCGTTGGAGTCGGAAGGTATAAAACAGCGGTTCGAGAATAAACAAAAAAAATAGGTTAATAGGGGGTGTGGTGTCCTCTTATATTCAGGCCTTGCAGTGTGATTTCGTCCCTAAAATAAGGTATCTAATCATTTCTTGTGTCAATTTCCCGATCGCTCAGTAACGCTGTTTTTATTCCCTGGATGGTTTTCGGAGGGGGGTAGTAAATTGTAATTGCCCTCCGCACAGAGTCCCAGACATGCTCTATAGGATGGAGGTCTGGAAATCTGGCTAGCTAGTCCATCCGGCGAATATCCTCACTCTCTAGAAACTCGTCGACCAGAAGAGCTCCGTGTGGCCTCGTGTTATTGTTCATTAAAATGAACTCAGTATCCAACTGTAAAAGCGAACATATAGGGCTCTAAGATACTCATACTAGTCATAGAGCATTTTTAAAGATATGGAGAGGTGGGCGGCCTTCCAACATGATTCCTGTCCAGACAATTAAACCTACACAGCCATAACGGTCAACTTAATGAACATTGAAGGGTAAAAATCGGGTCCCTGGTTTTCTCCATATGAACTTACGGCAAGAATCGGTGTTTAGGCTAACCCGGGACTCATCGGTGAAGAGAACGTTTCATACTCCAATCTCTATGCTCTCTGCTGAATTGGCTCTCCTGTTCGTAGAAGTGAGTGGGACGCAAACAGCAGGTCTTCTTGCAAACAACCCTCTGTCATGAAGTCGCTTGGAAGCAGTGACCCTTGATGCACGGGTTCCTGTGACTGCACACAAGTCACGAGAGAGCTGAGAAGCTGTAGCCCCTCTGTTACGCTATCGTCACTATAATGGACAAATAGCGATCTTGCTGTCGTGGCTTTTGGGTGACCATGCCCAAGCCTTCTCTCGAAGGATATGGTATCCTTGAGCAGTTGCCATAAGCTACATACGACACTGGGCGTTAAATTGAACTCTCTACAAACCTGTACCTAAGCCTCACCATAATTCGCCACCTCATTCCATCATCTTAAAGTAGTTGGTTACTTATTTTTATTATTACAATTTGAATTTAGCCTATTGCTGCAAAATAACACCAAAAAATTCGCCAAGGTGTGTTATCAAACAAAATGCGTCTTAACTTATAAAGCCTGTTTCTCTACTGTCTCCGCCTACACACACGTGTACGCTTACGTATTTGATGTTCAATATTTACATTTTTGTGTATAATTAATGGTTTTACATTCACTCAAGCAAACAATTTTAATCAAAGAATGCATGGTCGAAAACAAACCGCAAAACCGTTAGAGGGCGTCAAAAGTTATATTCTTATATGAGGCAGAAACACACAAAGAACGATGAATTTAAGTTATAAAAGCAAATTTAATGGCATGTGATTGTAATAAGTGTTCAAAACAGTGGCCGGCAGAGGCTATGCAAGCAGTACAACGGCGAAGAAAAGATTGGCGAGCATTCTGAAACACACCCGGCATATCGCGAACTTCCCCTGCAGCTGCCGAAAGCTTGGCGACAAGTTCTTCTGCAGATTCAATGGGATTCTCATACATAAGAGCTTCAGCTGTCCCCACAAAAAGAAATCGAGACATGAAAGATCTGGTGAGAGCGGTGGCCAAGCTATAGGACCACCTCTCCTAATTCATTGGTTTGGAAAGGTTACGACCTGATAGTTTCTCACTTCTCGTACGTAATAAATTGGTGCTCCATCCTGATGGAACCACATTACCCACCGGGTGTGTAGAGGAACGTCGTTCAACTTGTCTGGCAGCACCTGTTGCAGAAACGCGAGGTATTTTTTCCTGTCAAGTGAAGAAACTGTGGCAGAAGATACTGTGGTAGTCGAAGAAACTGTGGCAGAAGATACGGACCGAGTGAATGGTCGCTGATTCGCTTATTCCTGCCTAAACATTGATAGAGAAACGTTGCTGATGCGAATGTGGAAAAGTGGCATGTGGATTTACTTCTGCCCATACATGCTGATTGTGGGTGTTAAATTCACCATCACGCGTTAAGGTACATTCATCCGTGAAAAGAACAGTTGCAATAAAATCAGGATTTACAGCATTATTCTGCAGAAACCAGCGGTGAAATTGCACACGACTAGGATAATCCCTTTGAGTCAGTCCCTGGACTCGTTGAACATGATAAGGTTGCAAACGTTCATCCTTCAATACTCGCCATGTTGTGGATTGCAATACTTGTTATTGTCTAGCCACCTCTCGCGTACTTGTACTTGGCTGATCAGCCACCATATCCAAAATAGCTTCTTCAACCATTCCGTTTGTCCTTGCGCGACCTGCGTCCGACCTGGCTGAAAGAAAGGATCCCGTCTCACACAACTGTCGGTGCAAGCGCTGAAATGTTTTACGGTTGGGCAACAGTCTGTTAGGAAATTGTTCTCCGTACAACTGTTGAGTCTCTAACAAGGGAACCTAGGGAAGTGTGACTCGCCAATTTTGAAATAAACTAGTGGGATGTATGCCTTATGAGGAATAATTTTAGGGGGCAACATTCGTTTCGGCCCATAGAGGGTCTTATGAGAGATAAAAAATAATTAAGTATGTAGAAAAATCGGTATTTCACTACTTCAATGCAGACTATTAGTTATTGTAATTATTTCATACTCCAATTAATTTTGCGGTACTTTCACGTATTATATGATGCATATTTATTGTCAAAATTGATTTCGAAAATTTTATATATCTGTAGTTTATCAGAAAAAAAAAATTGGCATTTAAAAAAAAAAAAAAAAAAAAAAAAATTGGCATCAAATTTTAAAAAAAAAATTTTTTTTCAAAAAATTTTCCTATATAAAAACAAGTGAACAGTAATACATTTCATTTATATGAGAGTCGAAATATAAGAAAACATTTTTGAAAAAATCAGTCTTAAAAAAAAGTGTATTTTCCAGAAATCAATGTTTAATATACAAGATGTTCCTTTTTAAACAGTATTTTGGCAATACTTAAAAAATACGTTTTGTTCCCTAGCTTATAATGAGACAAAAGTTATTATATAAATATTTTTAAGGTAGATCTTCGTTTATAAAATAAGTGTATTAAAGAAAATTTTTTTCGTGGAATGAATAAATATACAATCTTCAGAGTTTCATAAAAAAATTAACAATTTTGGCCATATAATAATAAATTCATTTAAAGAACGTGACTCTAAATATACTATAAATAAATAAATAACAATTTCTGATTTTCAAAGAATATTTAAATTGCAACTATAATTTCAGCTATATTAATGAGTTATCATAAAGATATTCTTATATACGTCATATAATTCAAAATTTAAATATTTTGCAATTAATTCATTTTCCATCTGATTAAAGATAAATAGTAACGCAAATCTTTAAAATAACAAAAAAACACATTATATAATTTATAATAGATAGCGCACTTCATAAAATTTATAATGTAGAATACATTATTCTTCAAAGTTTTTGCAATAGTGTGGTGTTCTTTTGTTTTGTGGGTCAAAAAAGTGGTCCATACAGAGGACAATTTTGCACCACGAACATTTAATTATTGCCAATTTCACGCAAGAGCTACAGTTAAAGTCAATGTTTTTAAAGCAAAAGTCAACAGGCGTTACAAATTTTGGTGGTTTTTCTACAAGATAACCACTTTTGTACCACGCATATTTAAATAAGTTTATATATCTGGGAGAGGAAAACTGATTGTAAGTCAAAGATTGAAGCTTGAGAACGTTATTCCTTAAATGCAAATTAACGTCATAATCGTGTAGTATAACAATGTCTGAAAAATATTTGACCAAGTTTTTCCAAGGGCGAAAGCCATATACATCTAATGGTTGTATTTTCCTAGTAGCGCCCGCCGGAATTTTTAAAATTTTAACGTTTTTGTCACCCGTGTCAACTTCTTCGAATTGTTTTTCTGTTTGCCCTGACCACGAATCTAAACACAAAACTGACTCTTTATTTGCTTCTGGCAGAAATACATTTTCAAACCATTTCATTGAAAGATTGGAAGATAATTTTCCTGATGTTGAAGCCAATGCCACTATATTTTCTGCTTGGTACAAATTTTTTTTCACGATAGGCCCAAATTTTCCATCTTTTTCTTGCAGAACGATAAACAAAGGAGATTTTAATTTACCACTAGCGGATATAGTAGGCTGAATTGTATAACTATGAGTCATAGAATTAAGAGATTGAGCTATAGATTCGATGGTTCGAACCCCTTTAAATGCGAGAGTTCGTCCAGCGTGCATTTCTAAATTAAATCCTGACTGATCAGAGTTGTAAAGAGAATCTTCAGACCTTGAATCGATTTCAAATTTAACTTTCTGTACAAATTCATCAGATTGAATCTGTAAATCATCTTTCGAGTTCAGTTGTTTTTGGGTGACAAACTTATTTATTTTACGGGAAACAATTCGATGACTTTTCTTAAAATTATGCAACCAGTTTGAAGAGCAGTGAACAGGTGAGGCGATAAATGCTCCTCATCTCTAGCTTTCCAAGCCCACTTTTTAATATTTACATCGTGAATCGCTATTGAAGAGTCCAAGGCACTTTTAAATTTATCCAAAACACTAGTAGAAATGTTTAGCAGCTTCTCGAATCTTGTTCCATTGTTTTCAATTTGTGCTTCCCACCTGTATAGTTGCTGCTTTGATGACACTTTTTTATACCTACATGAAAAATAATGTACACACATATATAAATACAAAAACCCTGCTGTAGAATTAGATTAAATATGACTTTCTTAATGAATGTTAATCTTATTTTTATATTAATTGTTTCTAAAAAATATCGAATTTACTGTTAACTTTTAAAATAATATGTTTTTTTCTTGTATAAATAAAATTCGTATCATATAGCCATGACTAATTTTTTATTACAATCCTACCTGTGCTGAACCGTTTCTAGTTTCAAGTTTCTTGTTTTTCCTCTCCAAAATGATACAGCATTCTTTTTGTAGTCGTCATCTATCGAAACTTTAGACTTTTTGGAATCGCTTGTATGAATCTCGTAGTCAGTGTCAAAATATTCCTCAACAATTGTTGGATTTATCTCATTTGAGTCATCTTCATAACCCAACGTCTCATAACAATCGAAATGCACAGTACTATCAATTGCGCTTTCCAGTAAATTTTTCAAATACAAAGCAAAATTTTGTTCTTCCTCATTTGTATCAGAAACTATGTTTTTGTACTCTGGACAATCAAAACTTTCGAGCAGAATTTTTAAAATATTATTGGGATTCATTTTTTCGATGAATTGCAAAAAAAGATTGTTATTAATTCGACATATAATGAGTGACGAAACAGTGATGCAATTTAATTATGCCATATATGCTTTCTTTTTCTTTTAGTTTTTTAAAAAAAAAACAATCCATTCTAAATCGAGCTTCCTTTTTTGCGTCAAAGAAGTTCTAATTTATTTACGCATACGCAAGACAAATGCAAAGTAGTACGTGCCAACTCGAGAAACCCCGTAGATTCTTAATCACCTTACGCTCTGAAGTATACACTAGAACCTGGCGCATCTTTTCTGAATCTGGCGCCAAGGTCTTTTTCAAAATTTTAGAATTTTTTGGGTGAGTAAAGGTTATGCAACACCCAAAAATGTGATTTATAAAAATAAGTTTTTTCATATTTTTAACTATTGCAAAAAAATCTGAAAAAATCAATGTGATTACATAAAATTAAATTGCATTTATAAAAATGTTTTCAAATTTGTTTGGCGGGAAATTTGAACTTAAAAAAATATTTCAGTTTTCAATGATTTTCTTTTTTTCTTGAAAGGTCAACCGTACTATATAAACAAAATTTGTAAGTATTTGTCACTTTAATAGACACATTTTTTTTCATAATTTTTTTTATTGCACAACTGGTAAAAAAATGAGAAAAAAAAAGTTTCAAAAAAATTAAAATTTTTTGCCAAAAAATTAACATATTATTAAAAAAATTGTCCTGTGAATTGTTCAATATTTTGTCAAAACATTGCTATTTTTGAAATATTATTCATACAATTATCTTTATACGAGTCCTAACTAATGCCAACTTTTAAAGTTAAATATTTCAAAAATTAGCTAGGATATCAGATATAAAAATAATATTATAAAGATAGCAATGTTTTGACAAAATATTGAACAATTCACAGGTCATAGGTATCAACGGATTTTCCACTTTAGTGACATATCACTTCAATCTTTTTTTGCAATTCACTTAATTGACATATCAATTTTGTGTATACAGTACAGTTGATCTTTTATGAGAAAAATCGATTTGAAATATTAAACATTTTTTAAGTTCAAATTTCCCGCCAAACAAATTTGAAAACATTTTTATAAATGCAATTTAATTTTATGCAATCACATAAATTATTTCAGATTTTTTTGCAAGATCTAACAATATGAAGAAAAAAAAATTTTTATTTATAAATCACATTTTTGGATGTTACATAAGCTATACTCACAAAAAATTCCATCAGTTTGGGAAAATGCGTATTATATTTCGACTCTCATATAAATGAAATTTATTACTGTTTACTAGTTTTAATATTGGAAAATTTCGTGAAAAAAAAGAAATTTAAAAAATTTGATGCCAAATTTTTTTTGTTTTTAAATGCCAATTTTTTTTTCTAAAAAACTACAGTTATATAAAATTTTCGAAATCAATTTTGACAATAAATATGCATTATATAGTACAGTAAAACTTGTGTAAGTTGACCACTTGTGGTGCATTGTTTTAGTGGTCAACTTAGACAAGTGGCCAACTTATAGAGGGGGTGGGTCATTGTTTACTTTTTCGCTGCTATAAATTTAATTTTTTTTTTACTTGACTTAAAAAATTTATTCAGAAAATATGCAAATGAATATCTTAAGAAATGCGTTTAAACCTGAATGAACTTCAATTTGATACACATAATTCTAATATTTAACTAATTTTTTAAAAAGAAAATTATTTCGTTAGTTATGCTTGTGAAGCATTTAATAAATATAATTTCTTAAAATATCAGAACACGAGAACATGTAATTTGAAAACTTTAACAAAATAAAATTATTTGAACACTTTAAAATTTATTTACTACCCTTAAAGATCAAAGACCATAAATAAAAGATCAAAGCATATTTCAGAGCATTAATTTATTCAAATGCTCACTATTGTGACTGGAAGAGCAACTTTTCAACTAACATACCTGTTTTCAATGAACGGATGAAAGAAATGGTCAAAAGCTGACCCCTTACAGTTTCACCTTGTGGCAACTGAAGCCACGAATAAGGTTAAATCCCCACTAAAGGGATTTCTACTAGGCGTCTTCCCTAACCGAGGGAGAATTCAATCAGAATGAAACTTGTACTGGCGAGATAAACATCTCGTGGAATCGGAAAAATCCGATTTGAATATATAATGCATAATCAGGAAAATTATATGTTTATTTGTGTTTATGTTTAGTGTTCCTATTGTTATGTTTAATAAATAGATAAAAAAGGACAAATTTGGAAAATCATTACAATTACGGACAGGATATCACTATTGAATAACGCAACCTAAAGGCTTGATAAAACAAATATTATAATTTGGTGACCAACGGACGTTATCTAGTATGGAATTAGGAAATTGTGGTAATTTATAAATTACGAATCTATGAAACTATTACGAGGAATCTATGAATTACGAACATTCATTGGAACGGAATAAATATTTTTGATGAAAATATCTTCAGATAGTGAAACGCTGAGATTTGAGGTAGGTCCATTTTTCTTTGTTCCAATTTATTGATATATAAAATGGATTTAGAACGAATTAAGGAAAAACGAAAAAGGTTAAGAATTTCATTTAGTAAGCATTTAACTAAGATAGAAAATACGATAGGAATTGAAATTTCGAATGAATACACGAAAGAAATGAAAGTGAATGAGCTTTTGAGCTTAAAATCTCAGCTCACAGAAAAATTAAATGATTTAATTAAAGCTGATGATGAAGTGCAGTTAAAAATTGAAATAGAGGATATGGCAGCTGAAATAGATTTAAGTGAAGAATATAAAGATAAGGGTATTGAAGCGAAATCGAAAATAGAAAGGAATTTAGAGAATTTAATTGTTAAACCACAAGGTGTAATTCAGATAAGCGAGACTAATGTCGCGGCAAATGTAAATAACTCTGTTCAGTTTGTACCACATAACGTGCAAAATACTTCTAACCTTCAAAACGAAACTAAAAATATTGTCAAACTCCCGAAACTAAATATTCAAACTTTTTACGGTGATTGTAGTTATTTTTTAGATTTTTGGAATTCTTTTGAAGTTGCAATACACAATAATGCTTCATTATCGAAAATAGAAAAGTTTACATATCTAAAATCCTATCTAGGAGGAGTTGCATTAAGTGCAGTATCGGGATTTTCACTTACGGATCAAAATTATGACGCGTCAATACAATTGCTGAAAGATAGATTTGGGCGAACTGATATTATAATATCAACACATATGCATAAACTGTTATTAATAGATCCTGTTAAATCTTGTAATAACATTGTTGGATTAAGAAAAATGTATGACGCAATAGAAATCCAAATTAGATCTTTACAATCATTAGGAGTAGCTGCAGGAACTTATAGTAATCTTCTATGCCCAGTAATTCTACAAAAATTACCCGAGGAATTAAATTTAAATTTTAATCGGCAACGTAAAACCAGGGCCGTAACTACGCCGGGGCAGCCGGGGCACCGCCCCGGGGCCCCGACGGTCAAGGGGGCCTCATATGAAGAGACCACATCATGTTTTTTTTTTTTTTTCAAAATAAAGCACTCTAATTATACATATGTAGGAAAGAAATTGTGTTAAGATAGTGTTGGTGAAATTTTTCTTTTTTGTAATAGCGTACCTACTATAACATAAAGGGAAGGGTAAAAAACGGTAAAACACCTTTTCACAAATTATTTCCCTTTCTTAAAAGAACAAACACGCTTTGCAGAGCAGGGGAAAGGCCACAGCTGCATGTAGTTGATTGCGTCAGACCCAGTGGCAGAGGGTCCCTCTAAAATTTAGATGATGGGGCAAACGATGCGTTTCACCCCTCCTGAAATTTAGACACTCACAAAAATAAAGTCAAGTAAAATCAGTAATTTAAAAAAAAGGATTCTTTTCAATTTTGAAGCTATTTTTGAAATAGAAAACTTTATATTCCTCTAACATTTATGTGTCTTGCCTCTTCTGATATTTAGTTATTCGCCAAGACGAAGTCTAGTAAAATAGGTAATTTTAGAGGAAAAAAAAGGCTATTCTTTTTCAGCTTTGAAGATATACATCAAGTTATTCTGTTATGGGCGATTAATATGTTTTTTGACTTTTGAAAAAGTAAAGTAAAAGTAGAAAAAGTATTTTATTTCCAACTTTTACTCTATTTTCTACCGAAATAGTAATGAGGGGGCGAACATAGTTTTTCGCCCCTTCTGAAATTTCAAAGTGTTAAAAAATAATAAAAATTGGTAACTAAAAAAAAAATGTTATCTTTGAATCTGTTTTCCAAATAGAAAGCTTTATTTTCTTTTGAAATAAAAGTAAGGGGGCGAAAAATTTGCTTCTCATTTTCTGAAATTTAGACATTAATAGAATAAAATCAAGTAAAGTTGAAAATTTTAGAAGAAAAAAATTGTTTTCTTTCACAACTTCGACGATATTTTCCAAATAAAAAACTTCATTTTCCTCTTAAATTATAGTAAGGGGATAGAAAACTTTAATTTCTTCTGATATAAGGTAAGGGGGGCTAAAAACTTTTTGTATCTTCAGAAATTTAGACATTTGAAATAATAAAGTCCAGTAAAATTGTTTTTTTTTTTTTTTTTTTTAAAAAAAAAAAAACTTTGAAGCTATTTTTCAAAAAGAAAATTTTATTTTCTTCCTAAAGTGAGGAGGTGAAGAATATACTTCACCCCTTCTGAATTTCAGACATTCGCAAGAATAAAGTCGAGTGAAATTTATATTTAACTCTTATTTTCGACTTTAAAGCTATTTTCCAAAATCGAAAACTTTAGCCTCCCCTTCCGAAAATTTGACATTCGCAATAATAAAGTAAAACAGAATTGAGAATTTCAGAAAAAGAAATTACTTTTTTTCCCAATTTGATAGCTATTTTTCAAATTGAAATAGAAATCACCCCCCAAGAAAAATGCTTCGGTTTTGTTTCAATTTTTTTCTACATATCACAACTTTTAATTTATTAAAAAAATTTAAAACAAAATCACGAAAAGAGAAGAGGAGCACATCATAAAAAAACATAACAAGTGTTTAGAAAACTAAAATAAGCACCACTGTTTTGCATCCTGAAAAATGCATTCTACACTGAGACTAAATTTGAAAGCATCTTTTGACTGTGGGTGGTATGAAGGTGTTAAAACCTTCATACCCCCCACAGAGTTGACCCACAGTTATCTGACTCCTCAAAAAATAGCCATCTCCTTTTACACCATGGGAAAATGACCTTTTCCTTCTTTAAATTGCCTTAAACATTTTTATGACCCTGGGCTCTTTTGTGCTTTTATAAAATGTCATATATTTACAGTACCATCTATATGTCCCTTAAGTTGTCTTAAACTAGAAATTATCTAGATGTTCTAGGAAAACAGATGTAAGCTTTTAAGGGATCCAAGGGGATGACTCTTGTTAACATTTACTTAGGTCATTTTGTCAAGAGATTTTTTCTGAGACAAACGTAAAACGTTGCAGTTAAATTCCAGTTTTTAACTCATTTAATTGCGTCATTTAAATTAACTATTTTTAATTGAGATATAAATTTTCTGTTACCTTTTGTTTTGTTCAATTTTTGAAATTAAAATTTAACTTCAATTAAGAGTTTTTTAAATTATTTGCAACTTCATTTTTTCAAACATAAATCGTGATATCAATAATTCCCATTCTTAATAAAAATTTTCTTTGGAAAACAAGAAAACCAAATGTAAATTTATTTATAAGGAGGTAAGTAAATGTTTGCATTAACTCATTTAATACATTTAAATTTTATATTTATATACTGTTAGAATTCTTTTATAAGAATGGTAACATAAAAATTGCTTTTTTTTATGTTCGTATATAAAATTTGATTTGTATAGTACTTTAATTGATAATTTTACTGTTTATTGTGTGCATGGATTTTGTTCTGATTTTATATTTTTTAAATTATTAAGACCTTTAAATTTTTTAAATTGGAACTTCGAATTTTTAGGGTTTTTAACAACTTTGTTTTCATTAAAAAATGAAATGCAATCTTTATTTTATATTAAAAAAAATCATATTTAATTTAATAAAAAAGCTATGAACATCAGCTTAGAAATCCGTAGCAATTAAAATTCATTGCCATGACAAACCATTAAAAAGTTTTTTTTTTTTAATTAGCAAATATGCTTTGATTTTTTTCTCATTTTTCTTTCATAAAAAAAAAAAAAAAAAAAAAACTATTACTCTTTGTCATAATTTTGCCACATATCGTTGGTTCAAAACTAAAACGACACTTCTGCACTCATGTTATTTGAATGAGAAGTGAGTGCAGAAGTGTCGTTTTAGTTTTGAACCAGAGATATGATTACATGCGTCATGAATACATAGGCCAAATATTCAAGAACGAATTCTTTTCAAAATATAGCTATATTTTCTAGGGACCTGTCCATATTGGAGTAAAGCAACTTTGTTTTTTGTTAATCGATGTATATAGAGAAAAAATTTCTGTTTATTTTTTCAATTAGGACTTTTTAAAATGTGGATATATGTGCCGATAGAAAAAAAAGTCTATAATTTCCTTCAGTTTCCATAACGCTATCAAAAAATTTTAGATTTGAAATTAAAAAATAATTTTAATTATTATAATGATTTTGTCTTGAAAAGACCTTCCTAAACCTGTTGAATCCGGTATAGTAACCGGATTAAAGAGGTTTATAAAATTGGTATTTTATGATTAGCATTATATTTAGAGGAAAAGGAGGCTACTGTGGGCATGGGGGACTGACAAGAGGAGACAACATGAATAGCCTTTTTCTCCCCTAGTCATATTTCCTCGGTGAGATGCCGTAAATTGGTAACATTTACGTGCAGTGAACCAAAAACGTACCATCCTGAAAAACTTTTAATTTGATGATCGGATCTTCACGTTCTAGGACTCCATCTTAATAATTCGTGGGTGTGACTTCAAATATGCAAATTAATTAGTGCACGATATTTTATTTTAAGTTACGCAATCAGACACAAAAACATACTTTCCCTGAATAAACATAACTTTTGTTCAACAGATTCGATTTTCTAACCCCCGTAATATAGGTAGCTGTAATCTGGGAAATATGGTCCCAATAGTTGGGTCGGGTGAGCTACCCAAAGTTTGGACCCCCAAATGTTAAGGGAATTGAAAAAGTTTTGCACACTATTATAAAATTCTTTTATCTAATTTTTGCATGGAGTTATCTTTAGATAAGAGCCATGCAAAAAATAACTTTTAGTAAATATTTAGTATTTTTTATTTAATAATAGTCTGATGTTGTTGATCATTTACGTTGCACTAGTGCTACACAATAGGCTATTGGCGACGGTCTGGGAAACATCCCTTGAGGTTTGATCCTCTGCAGAGGGGATGGCACCCCCGCTTCGGTAGCCTGGCGACCTGCACGTGAAGTCGAGCATTTTATGTTAGAACAGTTTAACGAGGACCAATGCCGCACACCCTCGGTCCATACGCAGACTGATCCAAGTGGTCACACACCCGCACACTGACAGCAGCCAGTGATGCTTGACTTCGGTGATCTGCTGGGAACCGTGTCTAAACGATCAGTCCACTGCGGGACAATAATAGTCTGAAAACTTTTGAATCGCAAGGCATATTTTTTTTTTATCATTTTAAAGTATCTAATTCCACATGGAAAATACAAAATTTGAGCGAAATTGGTTGATTAGTTCTTGAGAAATTGAGTTTTATAAGTACGACTTTTTTTAAATTTAATTTCTCAGGATTAATCGATTTCGCTGAAATTTTGTATTTTGCCATGTGGAAAACTTACAATGTTTTGTTATCCAATTTATATGCGAACAAATAACTTGTTTTCATAAACATATTCGCTAACATGATACATAAATAGCTAAAGCACGATTAGAGGTGGAGTAGTGAAAGTTTTTGAAAGGGCCTCCGCCAAAACTTTTTGCCCCAGGGCCCCGAGGGGTTTACGGCACTGCGTAAAACAGATGAATTATTCGATATTTCTTTGTTGCTTCAATTTATTAAAGATGAGGTAAATTGCAGAGAAGCAGCATTATTATTAGCGAATCCTAAAAATGCAACTGTTAGAGATTATTCATTTAAAATTAAAACAGATCAAAGTTACCCTAATAGGCCTCATTATTCGAACACCAAAAGGAATGATTATTTAGGCAATAAATCTAGCGCAGCAGTTTTAGCTACACACGTCGAAGAACGATATTCACACCCTCATAAATTTGACTCTTACGCGAAAACAAATTACAATTCAAAGCGAAACTTTAATACTTCCTATTCTGATAGGCATGTGAATAATTTAAAATGCATTTTCTGTTCTAAAAATCATATGAGTCACGATTGCTTGTTAAATGTGTTTGAGAAGAAGAAAGCTTTAATGTCTAAGGGCTTATGTTTTATATGTTTTCAAAATCATTTAAGTAAATTTTGTGATAGGAATTATCAAAAATGCAAACAGTGTAATTCTTCTTCTCATAACTCTCTAATTTGTAATGGGAACGAACATAATGAAAGAAAAAATGTTTCGGCGCCAGCGGTTGACGCCGTGCAAGGGGGGAAAGGGGGAATCCCAGAAACTCAAAATGCTATATCGTCTATGATTTCTCTTTCTTCTAAAGAAAATAAAATAAAGAGGAGCGCTTGTAATTCGATCTTATTGCAAACTTTTTCGGCGGAAAGCAAAACAAAACAAGGAGTTAATATTCAATTGCGTTGTATGTTAGACGGAGGGGCGAATAAATCTTTCGTTTTAAGAGAAATAGCTGAGTCATTAAATTTAGAAGTGATTAATAAAGAATCACTAATTATTTATACATTCGGAAATGAAATCGCAGAAAAGCACACATATGATGTGGTCGAATTAACATTACAAAGTATAAAAAATTCAAATCGAAAAATAAAAATACAAGCGGTGGTAATTGACTCGATTACTTCGGCACAAATTAGCATTCCGTCACAATGGGTTAGAAATATTGCTATAGAAATGGGGATTGAATTAGCTGATGTTAGTACCTCCAATAAAATACATGTTTTAATTGGTTCGGATTACATATCACAAATTTTAGGTGAAAGGAACGTAAGAATTAGTAAAAGATTGATCGCAGTGGATAGTATTTTTGGATCTTTACTACAAGGACAGGATAAGGAATCCAATTCACCGGAGGTGCCAGTTAATCATTTATTTGTTGAAAATGAAGAATTAGATTGTGATAGGATTAAGAATTTGTGGTCATTGGAAGCAATCGGGATAAATGCAGATAAAGAACTATCTCCGTCAGACAAAGAAATTTTGGAATCGTTTGAACAAAATACGACATATTCAAATAAAAGATACGAAACTCGATTATTATGGAGGGCGGATAATAGAGAATTGAATAGTAATTATGAAATTGCAAAACGTCGTTTATTTAGTTTAAACAAAATATTCGAGAGGAATAAGGGATTATATTTAAAATACGATGAGATCATAAATGAGCACGTACGGGAAGGAATTGTTGAAAGGGTAGAAATGGATTTAGATAAAAATATAAATACAGGTTATTTTCTCCCACATCACGCTGTAGTACGCGAACAAAAGGACAGTACAAAGGTTAGGGTAGTCTTCGATGGATCTTCAAAGGGTAAAGGGGAATTGTCATTAAACGATTGTTTAGATTGCGGTCCAAACTTAAACCCGGATTTACTAAAAATTATTTTGAGGTTCAGATTGCACAAAATTGCGATTTGCGCTGACATTCAGCGTGCATATTTGGAAGTAGGGATCGCAGAACAAGATAGAGATTTTTTAAAATTTTTGTGGATAAAAGAAAAGGGTCCTAATCTCGATCTCAGCAATCATAATATCCAAATTCTTCGATACAAAAGGGTTACATTTAGAGTTAAGTGTAGTTCATTTTTGTTGTCAGCAACAATAAGATTACACATAGAGAAATATCGCAAAGACTATGGTGAAGCGTGTGAAATGC
Source organism: Parasteatoda tepidariorum (assembly GCF_982258835.1). NCBI lineage: Eukaryota > Metazoa > Arthropoda > Arachnida > Araneae > Theridiidae > Parasteatoda > Parasteatoda tepidariorum. Next base: position 70,668,211 of record NC_141761.1, on the reverse strand, counting down.
TCCATGAACTCTATGTAGATGATATGATCGACGGAACTTCTGACGTGCAGGATGCCCTTCGTTTGAGTAAGGAGATGATATTTATTCTTGGACAAGCTAGCATGAATCTACGTAGATGGACAACAAATTCTCCGATTCTTGGCGAAGCATGGAAACAAGCTTTTATAGATTGCCGAGAAACATCTCAAGAACTAGGCGTACCTTTAAAGATTTTGGGACTTATCTGGAACAATGTTGAGGACAACATTAGATTCGACATTCGACAGTTTGAAAAACTTAGATTGTGCAAGGCGATAACTAAACGAATTATCTTGGCAGCAGGCGGTATGCTTTTTGATCCCATTGGACTAATGAACCCCTTCAGTATCAGAATAAAGCTTTTGTTACAACAGATTTGGGAAAAGGGCATTTCATGGGATGAGTGTATTCCCACTGAAATAAAGGACACATTTCTTGATTGGTATAACGAATTAAAGATAATTCGAAACTTGGAAATACCTAGGCAATATTTCGAAGAACTGGATTGGGAGTCATTAGAGATTCATATTTTTTCCGATGCAAGTCCTAAGTGTTATGGGGCTGTAGCTTATTTCCGGATGAACAATATTACGAGCTTTATAATGTCTAAATCTCGCCTAGCCCCTTTAAAGAAGCTTACTTTACCGAGGTTGGAGCTAATGGGAGCATTAATTTCCGCAAGAATTGGAAGTTATCTTAAAGACACTTTCTCTAAGTTAAATGAGAAAAGAATATTTTACTGGACAGACTCCACAATTTGCCTACACTGGATCAAGGGACAATCCGATGATTGGAAGCAGTTTGTTAGAAACAGAGTGATAGAAATAAAGGAAAAAACCAATCCGGATCATTGGCATCATTGTAGCGGAAAAGATAACCCTGCAGATAAATTTACACGAGGAATGAATGCACAAGCTCTTTTAAACGATACTGTTTGGTTATCGGGACCTCCATGGCTAAAAGAAAGGAATATCTCATACGATGAAAGCGCCTCTTGTCCTGACTTGCATAACGTTGTAGGAGAGAGACGAAAAGTTGTAACTTTACATTTAAAAACTGTATCTATTCAGCCGTTACTGAATCTTGATAATTATAGTGACCTAAACAAAGTTTTCAGAATTACAGGATACATATTTCGTTTCATTCATAACTGTAAGGCAGCGCACGAAAAGAGGATAGGAGCAATCACAGCGAGTGAACTGACCAACGCGGAAACTTACTGGATTAAAGTTGTGCAACGAATTGAATTTGAAAAGGAATACCTGGATTTAAAAAACAATAGTCCCATACATCCAAATTCGAAATTATACGATTTAAATCCAATTTTGTCAGCTGATGATTTAATAGCCTTAAAAGGAAGGTTACAAAATTCAGATTTCGATGTTCAATCAAAGCACCCAATTATCATCCCAAATAAGACAAAATTTACAGAACTCTTAATATTTAAAGAACATAAAAACTTGTGTCACTCTGGTGTTTCGGATACACTTACACAATTGAGAGAACGATTTTGGATAATCCGAGGGAGGCAAGCTGTTAAAACTTGTTTGAATAAGTGCTTTAAGTGTAGACGCTTTAAAGTTAAACATGGAATTCAGGTAGTTGCTCCATTACCTGCAAATAGAACTTGTGAAGCCAACCCATTTGAAGTTGTAGGCATAGACTTTGCTGGTCCTGTGTACTCAAAGGACCATGATAAAATTTACATCGCATTATTTACATGTGCTGTAACGCGAGCAGTACACCTAGAAGTTGTGTCGAGTTTAAGTACAGAACATTTTCTTTTGTCATTCAGACGATTTATCTCCAGAAGAGGCATTTGCCGGATTGTAAACTCTGATAATGCTTTAACTTTTAAAAGTGCTGACATTGAACTCAAGAGACTATACATGAACATTAATAAACTCGAAGTTCAGAACTATTTTAGCAAAAAGGGTATAGAGTGGCAGTACATCGTTGAACGTGCTGCATGGTGGGGAGGATACTGGGAGAGAATAGTTCGAATAACAAAATTCGCATTAAAGAAAATTTTAGGGAAATCATTTGAAGAATTGCAAACTATTTTGGCAGAAATTGAAGCTATAATTAATTCGCGTCCATTAACGTATGTTTATAATGAACCTAATGAACCATTCCCTCTCACTCCTGCTAACTTTTTAACTGGAAGAAGATTAACAGCCTTACCTAATTGGTCAGGTAATGCAAATTTTGAATTATTTAAAGGTAAAAGGGATTTGATAAAAAGATTTTTGTATAGGGAAAAGATTCTAAATAGTTTTTGGAAAAGATGGAAAAAGGAATATCTTCTTCTGTTAAAAGGTGCAAATTTCAACAAATATGTAAATGTAAACATTGAATTTAATGTAAATGATATAGTTTTAATAGGTGACGAGAAAATACCAAGACAACTTTGGAAGTTAGGAAGAATTCTTGAATGCCACAAGGGTCGAGATGGCAAGGTAAGATCAGTCTCTGTGAAAACGTCTTCAGGGGTCATAAGACGCCCAGTACAGTTATTGTATAATTTAGAAATTGCATCAAATGAGTGAGTAACAAATTACAAGTTGATTATGAATAAGTGACTGTCTTTATTCTAATTCGAATTTATGTTTTTTTCTTCTGATATTGTTTTCATAAATTTTTGTATGATTCATTATTTATGTCGTGAATTGTTAATTTGGTAGTTTAATGTAGAATTAGTATTAGTATAATTTTAAATTGTATTTGTAAATTGTTTTTGAACTCTCTTTCGGGGCCGGAGGATGTGGCAACTGAAGCCACGAATAAGGTTAAATCCCCACTAAAGGGATTTCTACTAGGCGTCTTCCCTAACCGAGGGAGAATTCAATCAGAATGAAACTTGTACTGGCGAGATAAACATCTCGTGGAATCGGAAAAATCCGATTTGAATATATAATGCATAATCAGGAAAATTATATGTTTATTTGTGTTTATGTTTAGTGTTCCTATTGTTATGTTTAATAAATAGATAAAAAAGGACAAATTTGGAAAATCATTACAATTACGGACAGGATATCACTATTGAATAACGCAACCTAAAGGCTTGATAAAACAAATATTATACACCTGATGGTCAACTCACAAAAGGGTTTAGATTAGCTTCTTACACTATTTCACCAAACAAGAGAAATTTTAACACACATTGCCAAAATGACAGAAAATGTTCTGAATTTTTTTTTTCTGGTCAACTTATGAGGGTTTTAGAATAGAATTCCATAATACTCCTAGACAAAATTGACTTATTTCAGTGGTCAACATACAAGATAGACAGGTGGTCAAGTTACAAAGGTTTTGCTTCTTTATATTATAAAGGAAAAATTCCGTTCTTGCTAATTGAGGTCAACTTATGCAGGTGCCCAACTTACAAGGGTGGTCAACTTGGCAGGTTTCACTGTACGTGAAAATACCACAAAATTAATTGGAGTATGAGATAATTACAATAACTAATAGTCTGCATTGAAGTAGTGAAATACCGATTTTTCTACATACTTAATTATTTTTTATCTCTCATAAGACCCTCTATGGGCCGAAACGAATGTTGCCCCCTAAAATTATTCCTCATAAGGCATACATCCCACTAGTTTATTTCAAAATTGGCGAGTCACACTTCCCTAGGTTCCCTTGTAAGCTATTTCCATTTGCAGTTCCATAAACAGAATGCGTATCGGCTTTTTCCTTTTTAGAGAAGGGCAACATCTTGAGATGCGTTACTCTCGCGATTAACAATGCACTCTCGAATCAGTAGCTTTTATGTATGAATCATGTCGAAAATTTGCATACGAGCTCTTCTTTTTTCCATAACATGCAAATAATAACTCGCAACAGGAATGGAGCTTTCACGTTTGCATGAAACAACTTTCCAAATGCGCCAGTACCTTTGCGTTTTGCTTTCGACCATGCATTCTTTGATAAAAATTGTTTGCTTGGGTGTATACTATCACTTCCTAAAATTTTGCCCATCGTATTGAAATACTACTTCACTAACGTATTGAAATTTTACTCCATGAAACCAACTACTTTTTACGATGATTAATTTCAAATGAAACTTAAAATTTCACAAACTTTTTTTCTGAGGAAATTAAAAGAATGTCAGCATTCTATTTTTATGGACATAAATAATACGATTTTAATTCATATTGTCTTTTTTCAGGAATATGGGGTATGTGAAAAACCAAAGCATGATTAGTTTGGTGGTCTATTTGTCTTCGGAGACACCAAGTTGTAACTGAGTCCGAAGTATTTCTCACAGTAAACTGAAAGAAAAATCTAATGAATCACTTAAAATTAGAACTAATAGAAAAAATCAATAGGAACTAGCATTTTTTATTAACAAATTAAACGCTAAATTCTTTCTAAAAATTCGACTATAGGAAATTAAACACACTCGAATATTCGAAGATTTTGAAAACATTGATTTTACATTAATCAGGCTATATTACGTTTCTCAGTTAATTACAAAGACTATTTATTTAGATAAATTGTTATTGAGCTCAGTATATTCAACTAATTTATTTCAAATTTAATTAGTTGACATTTTATTCTATTATTTTTTTTAATATATTTACCTAAATATTTTATAACAATTATTAAGTTATATCAAGTTATATTATATAATAAATATTATAATATATTTAATAATAATTAATAAGTTATATTATATAATAAATATTATTAAGTTCAGATTATTCGAAAATTATAAATCATGTATCTATATATTTAAAATTTATAAATCAAGTATTAGTAATTAAAATAGATTCTTAATATTAAAAAAAATTTGGTTTTTCGTTAAGTTAAAATGTGTAATTAATAAAATGAGATCAAAAGAATTTTATTTATTATTGATTCAATCAGTGCTATTCCTAAAAATCATTATTCTTATACGCAAAATTCAACGCTTTGCTCAAATTTAATTATGAAATATACTTTCTGTTTTACATCTTTTTATTAAGGACATGTTTTTCTATTGATATTTCTATTAGAACTGAAGTCTGATTCACATGAAGTTATAAAAATGTATGTGTTTTCTTTTGCCACATAACAAAATAAATAAACAGTGTAACTAAACTATATTCTTAATTTACTTTGTGTTTCTTTTATAGTTACGTTTCACATATTGTTGAGTAAAAATTATAAACTTAGACAATTTAGGAAATTATCTATGTTAATTGTTAATAGTAATGTAACAAACAAAACACAAGGCATAAAATCTGATGATTTTAATGTCTTCTACATAACTCAAATTTTGATAAACATAACTAAATTTTGCTCAATAGCTATGAAATCACTGATATAATTGATACTGCTCAATTAGTGTTAATTATAAGAGGTGCTGATGAGAACTTTGAAATTATCGAGGAACTGGCACGCATGTTCAAAGTAATTTCAAAGGGAACTACCTTTAAAAGCGAACTACCACCGGATGTGACATTTCTTGTGAGTTTCAGGAAGAGATTTTAACTTTGAAAGTGGCCTTAACAAAAATATGTAACTTTGACTGATAGGGAACAAAATGTGACAGAAAAAATATCTGGATTCCTTGGACTTTTTAATCAGAACTATACCAGGAATAACGTTAATTTTCTACATTGTGTTATGCATCAAGATTCTCTACGTATTCAGCATTGAATATGAAACCTGTGCTTGATGCAGTAGTTAAGCTTGTTAATACTATTTAATTTCGTGAGTTTAGTCACAGGTATTTCAGAGATTTTCCTTAGTCTGTCCGTGCTATCTGAATGCTCTGATGTAGTGAATTACACAGAAGTAAGGTGGCTTAGTGCAGGATGTGTTTTCGAGCGAGTTTGGCAGCTGAAAGACGACATTGTGTCGTTCATCCGTGAGAAACAGTCTCCAGCAGAGTACGAAATACTATAAGATAAAGAATGACTTTCACACTTTGCATTGCACTGAAAAGCAAAATTAAAGAAGAAATGGAACTATTCTGTTATGGGTACAATAAAAAGTCGCCATATTATTGTTGACACCAATGATACATAATTTTGGTAATGAGAACTACATCGTGGTAATTGGTGCAGTTTTAATAGATTACAAATATACTCTTATATAGGGACAACGTATTTCAGAGTAGATTTGTTGCCGATTAGAGGCACCAAAACTGTAAATTTTTATCATAGATTTATTAAAAAGATAGATAAGTGCAGCAGAAAGTCGCTTGGCTGTAATAAATTTTAAATGTCACGATTTGTCTTGAACGTCAGCATTATTCCAGGTGACACTGAATGCAGTTAGTCGTTATTTTGGTACTGCTAAAAATATGTTTTATTTAATCTAATATGTTAAAGCAACCGAGAAGGGTAACAAATAACCTATACATAAAATAAAATTTAGAGCTTGTGTGTGTTTGTCAGTCTGTGTGTCTATAAACCAAATTGCGGATATGCTGTAAGCTCTAAAAATGCGAGATTAAAAATGAATCTAAATAAATAAAATTATAAACGAATTAAGAATCCCGATTTTTGATTTTTTTTTTAAAAAATTATATTTTAAATTTAGAGTCATTCAAAAAGTGAAATTTCCTCAATGACATAAGGGAAGACTGTTTTTAAAATAAGCCATGGACAATTCAGTTTTTTCAAATGTCTTAAGGATAACTTATAGCTTATAGCTCTAATCAAAAACGCTGTTGTTGAGATTTATCATCTGCTTGGTATTTATTCTAGTTCATAAAACTATGTTGCTATAGTAACAGTCTCTCTCTCTTTTTTTTAAAAAAAAGCTATTTTGTTTTCTTTTTGTGGAGAAGATACGGCTGTGAGTTTATATCCATTCATTTTTTATCATTAATATATTTATACACATTTTATAATAAGAGAACTGATCATTAACTAATTCTGATTCGAAGTGCGAAACGGAATATTTGCCTTCCGCGAACAGGACACGGCTGCTTTTTACAAGTAGGAAATATTTTGCATATTTTTTTATACTTTATTCCATATGGAAGCTATATTGAAAGATAGAAAACAACATTAGAGATATTTATCAATGATATTATCAATGGGATACCTGCAAGTGACGCAATGTGGGTATCTCTATCCCTGATCGGTTGTTGAAACGTGGATTTGTTTAAGGTAGCAACTGTTCTTTCTAATCTATTTCGAGTAAGCAAGCTACGTCAAGTAGCAATAGTCTTAGGTGACACATTCTAAATTCGTTCACAATTCGGAAAAATTCTGAAAAAGCTTCAGAAACGACTTATAAATAAATAAAAAGTGCAGGAAAAAGCGCAAAAACGAATTTTTTTAAAAGCACTATAATCCAGAAAAGGTGCGTCGTGTAAAAATAATGAAATTGATTTTAATATTGATATAATGATTAATTGATATTAAAAAAAATTTAAATCAATTCCAACAAATTTCTTGCTACCTTTCTGGTTGTTTGTCATTGCCTGGAAGTCAATGTGGGAAGCTGTTTCTAAGGTTGCGATGTTATTTCTGGAAGTTTATCGGCCTTCTCATATGGTCGGTGTGGTGCAAATGGTAAACGGACGACCTTCCAGCATATGACTGAAATACTAAACAGCCATCTTTGCAGCGCAAGCCGAAATCGGGTATCATTTTCTCTGGGGCAGTTAATCAAAAAAGAATCGATATCAAGAAATCAATTAAAAGTTAAAATGCCAATGCGTTAAAAATAAAATAAAACTGAGAAAACCAAATTGACTTGAATATGAAAATTTACATTTCGAACAAATAACTATGAAACTAAAATGACAACGTTAAACTGTTGAAACTTTTAAGCAAATATCTTTCAGAAACATCACACTAATTGCTTTAATAGTATATTTTAATTGCATTAAAGGCTGTGACCAATAATTTTTTATTGCTCATCAATGCTCGGGAATGCTTGAAATTTAGATAATTTCGATTGCTCTTATCGCTATTCCAGTGTCTTGCAGAAAGAACTAGCGAGCAAATAGCAAATAAATCTAAATAATGAAGTGAATTGTGGTTCATTTTTTTCAAAAAGTTCAACTTTACAACTTAATTACGCCAATTAAATTAGAAATTTAAACTACGTATGATACATTCTTCATCATTAGACGTTATATTTTCAAAAAGAATATTATCCCAGAAAATATTTTTTATCAAATATTAATTTTGTACTGCAATAAAATATCTTTAACTTTGAACAAATAACTCAAAAATTAATGTTGCCTTACATAAATTATATTTTGAATTATGTGCACTTCTCACTATCTCTCGCAAGAAGAAGGTCCTCAGAACTATTCATGCAGTTCTGCGCTAGCTCATTAACTCATCTCATACCCTAAAAATAAAATATTTCTAATATAGTACAAAGTCCAAAATACAATAACACATACGTGTTTAGATACCAAAAAATGAAAATCAAATCGAAAAGGCATTATCCTTATTTAGTTTTCATTTATTTATTCTTTTAATTTTTCTTCTGTATTAAATGCGTAAACGCAACCTGAAAGAAAAGAAAACATAAAATTTCCTAGGCTCAAAATTAAAAATAAAATTTAAAACAAAAAGTCAAAATGTAAATTCAAATCAAAGTTTATTCTACTATTTTATATACACAATCAAATATCTCTTCACTCCGAAATGGAGCATAGGGTTTCTATCGTAGTTTACCATCTTACTCTATTTCCTACTGTCTTCAATTCATTTACAATTGTCCTACACCAAATATTTTTAAATCTTTATCTTTTTTTCCATTGCTTTGAGGGTTCCAATCAAAAACTTGTTTTTCTTTAAACTCTTCTGGTTTACGTAGATTATGATCGTGATCCAGTTCAATCCGTTACATTTTTGCTTTTCTAAAGATTTCTGCTTTACAATTATTATGGCACCACTTGATACGAAAGATTCTTCTTAAACTGTTGTTAATAAATGCTTGAAATTTTTTCATGTTATTTTTATTACAGTGGCATTTCTCAGATCCTTCGAGTTGGACAAATTTAATGTTAGTATTGAAAATTCTACTTTTTGTGGAATTTGTTATGTTTTTGTTTCTCCAGAATTCATTGAGAATAGCATAACTGCTTAAAGCTTTGTTTTAATCTATTTAGTATAGTATATCTTCCTTAGTTTCTCCTTTGTTGTATCGGTAATATCTCTATTTCGTTATATCCCCCCGAATTGCTTAAAATTAACAAATACTACTTTAAATAAAATTGCCTTTTAAATAGATTACATATCCTCAAAAAATCGAATCTCAAAAACTTAAATTTAAAGATTAATTCCATGAAAATGAATAAAAGCGAAGAAATTGAGGAAAAAGAGATAGTCTCACGTCATTCACACGCCATAAGAATGGTAAGAAACGAGGGTGTGATGCCTTAAAAGGCATTTACATATTTCCTAGCTTCTAAAATTTTTTAACTTCTTAAATTTATTTTTTTAATCATTCTTAATTGAATTGTAAGTAAATTAAACAGATTACTGATTTTTATTACATTTCATAAAAAGCAAATATAAATATTTTATTCTTTTCTTAACAATCAATGTAACTGCTAACATTTTCTTCAATACAAATGTAAAACTCATTAATTCTTTGCCGCGACAAAATAGAACATCAAAATCTGTTTTTAACTATTTATTCTTTATTTCTCTTACCAAAAAAATGTTTCAGTTACAAGATTACACAAATTCTCATGATCCTTTTTAGTTAGCTATAGCCAAATTACTTTAATATTGATTACGGGGGTTGGTTTTGTTTTTGGCTATTTTATCTTTTGATAAATCGCGAATCATGAATCTCTTCCCATGCTCCTAACTGTGTGTTGAGAACAATTCAATCACTTTTTAATTTGGTTTTTTGATTAGACTAGTCATGTGGGATTTATCTCCCATGGCCTTTCCTTTTTGATATTATTATGCAAAATTTATTATTTCACTTAGAAAGTCTTATGGATAAAATATAATTTTAATTTCGTACCTTGAGCACTACAAATACTACTGAATAAAAGCTTTATTATAATTATGATCCAGTTTTCATTTTCAACTGCCATTTTTATTATCCTGTTCTCTTCACATCTTCAATTAGTAAATTATACCGTGCAACTCCAACCTTGGTGGGGGTGCTTATACTGTCTTGCAAGTTGTTTCTGAAATTTTTACGGACAAATACAAAAGTTCTCTGCGATAAATGGTATGAAACACGATAAATAGATATAAAATTTCAGGATTCTTAGATCAGTCCTGGATCAAGCACCACTTGGCATTCTTGGTGAACCAGCTCTGTCGCCAAGTTGCTCTCCACAGCGCTTGTAAAAGCAGGTCTTAAAACGTTTTTATATCTTTAGCAATGGTTGCAAACGTGATTTTAAAGAAAATGAAAGAAAAAAAAACATTGGATGCACTCCCAATATTGTTACAGCTAATTCCATCAACATTAATAGATGAAAAAATCCTCATTGCCAGAATTTGTTTTCAGAAGAGCAATTGAGTGCGAAGATAAAGTTGAAAAACTGTAAAATTGTCTTTTCTTTTTTAACAAGGAGCTGAAATAAAAATATCTTTTCTGAACAAATACGAAAATAAAATTAGGGTCCAATAAAAGTAATTTGCATATAATGTTTTTTTTATTAAATATGATATGTTAAATATGATATATAAATTGTTATAGATAATTTTTTTTATTGAAAAGCAAAGCAGTTAAAAATTCTAGATATAAATAACATGTTAATAACCTCCTGATTGTTTTGATGTTACTAAAATATTAATGTAGTTAACATGTAGTTAATAAATAGACATTAGTTGATAAATTTGTGTTTACTAAAACTAAATATTGAACTTTTGTCTATAGAAGTTTATTTTATCATTACTATATTATTATATAATTGGTTCTTGACGGAAGGAAAGGAATGATAGCCTATAATTTATCTACTTATTTCTATTGTTTTTAAATAAAACCTCGCAGTTGCATTTTTTTATATTGGATGTCATGTTAAACATGTATATACAAGATTTTAAAGTAAATTAAAAATTTTAGCGTATTCCTTGAGTTTCAATTTATGTTTCACTTTGCTTAATCTTATTCCATTTTTTTCTCAAGAAAATGGATTTCCTATCTCTCATTAAGTCTTCATGTCTTATTTTTATTTATAATTACTCATTAAAATAGCATTTATTACGCAAACTTTGAATCGAATGAACATTATCTTGATGTTGCAGAATTCAGAATGAAAAAAATACAGAATTTCTTCCCACAATTATTTATAAATAGTATTAGAATTTGATACATTGAGGTCCCATTATTCCTTTTGTATAATTTATATAATTTAAGCCATGGATTAGCCAAATGCTGTAATACAGTAAAATTTGGTGGCAGTTTTAGCTTGCCTCTGTGTGAAGTGTAAATAAATATACATAAACTAATCTTGCAGGTTGTGAAAAATGTTATTAATTCCTTCCAAATACTGAGAGTAGCCAGCCTAGAATCTATTGCTAATGAACATTAGAAATGCAGATATTTATATACAATTTGCATCACTTGTCAAAACATTACAATGTATATAGGCATAGATATTTTAGTTCAGTATTAATTGTAATATTATGTAAAAGCTTATTGAAATAATATTTAAATATTTTGAAGAAAATCGTTATAAGGAACGAAAATACAATTGCGTATTATTCAATATTCAATTTGATTCCATTGTAAGTTTAACATTTCTCCCTTGTTTTACAGTAATCTTGAGATACACCATGCGTATTCTAAAATATTAAAAAAATATATCCAAAAATATCCATACATATGAAATAACCAAAAATACCATATTTGACGCTGTAAGTGAGAATTTGAAATTTCCCGATATCAAAACCTGTTTTCTTACAGTTCAATGTAAATGAAAATGAAATCCTTTTCTGAATTAAATTTTTCGTTTCAAAGGTATTTTCATTATAAAACCCACTAAAATTTGAACTAAATTTAAGCAAACTAATTAAATAGAAGCTAATTAACTAATAACAAACTAATTGACTAAAAAAATTACTTGGTACTTCTTTCAGAAATGGAAGAAACTAAAAATAAGTCGCACAATTGTTTAGTAATAAGCCAACAACGCTAGCCATTTTACTAAATTGTTCATAATTATTCTGTAATTTGTGAATAAAAATTCAATAATTAGTGAAAAAACGCAGCAGTTATTAAATGTTAATTGAATAATAGTATGCAATAGTAAAATCTATGTTATTACATATTCATTTTGAAATCCCTTCACCATATTATCTAAAAGTTATTTAGAACATTCATTCTTATAAGTATTTAGTAATGAATTGAAAATTAACATACATTATGAATACAATATTACCTTTGTAGTTGATACAATGATTAATATGTAATTTGACCATTTAATTATATCTATAAAATATGATCGAAATATTTTGATAAATATAAAAAAATTCTTTGCATAAATATAAAAAAAATTTAATTCTACTATGTCATTTCACACAAAACATTGAAGGAAACGATATATTTTTAGTTTCTTACGAAACTCGATAGTTTTTTTCCAAGTCCTTGCTCATTTATTTTTACTTATTTAAAAATGAAGTATTAAATACTACCTTGGAAATTTAATCACTTTATTAAACTAGATAGCAATTAAGAAATCTTTAGAACTGTTTTGGTATTATTATGAAGTCGTATACAGATATCAAAGAAATATATCTGAGTCTTTAATACATCTATCACAATAAACAGCTGTGCATCTTCCAAAATAAAAAAAATCATTACGATCCTAAAAAAATTTGACCGATTCTAGAAATATCAGCGACCTACGTTTTCTGATTCTATTTCTAGAAAGCTGATAATTTTTAAGTTCGATAAATTTTTAACTGTTTTTCGGACAGGGAAAAAAAATTTAACGCAAATAAAATAGCTTTTTAATCCACATCAACCATTCTCCTCCTAGACTAGACCAACGAAACAGGGTTGCCCGATGCTGTAAGATAAGGTGTTACGCATTAATAGGTCGGATTTCCATATTTGGGATTTTCAAAGCATTTATTCTCGACCACGCCAAGCTGTGCCTATAGTGTGAGTCTTTCCTGGAGTATGCACCGGAATCTAATCGCCACTCTTTGTATGCAATAATAAATTTTTTAAAAATACCAATTTTTGTGTTACTATTTTAATAATCTTTTCCAATAAAGCTAGACAGTAGACTACTCTTAAGTCCCAATTCCTTGTAAATTACCACGTCTGCCCACTGTTCCCCTTAGTTGTAAATCATTAATGGCTGTTGTCAACAAGCGGGTGGGTGACTACTTTGGTTTGCCTGTGAAGAGACCGAGAATGAACGATATAAATTCTTTTTATACTGTCTCATCATAGAATGCATGACTTCGCAGGCATGCCGTTGGGCAACTAAAGCGTGGAAGCCTTCCCCTCATTATCAAAATTGTGATGGCATGTCTTCGGATCATCAGGTATGCTTCCCAGACTATCATGAATAGATTTACGCTTCGTAAATAAAGTACTTTTACTTCCTTGCAAATAAACGGAATAGGAAAAAAAACGAGAATAATTTTCCTTAATTATATGTATTGCCTCTGAATTTTCTGGAGTCTATTTATTTGTAAGACGCTTTGATTGTCTTGTATTTATAAGCAAAAACAGAAAAGTTTCTTAATCTTAATTAACTCAATATTTTCATTCGTTACCATGTCGATTAAAAGAGGAAGCACCATTGCGGTTCATTACAGTTTTTAATACATAGTTTATTAATTTAATGAAAATTACGTGTGCTATTTTTATAATTACGTGTGCATAATTTTACAGTTCTAAGAGAATAATCGTTAGAAAAACAATTTTTTTACAATTAGATATGAAAAAATAAAATTCACCATCACTAGGAAGTATAGCTTTTATTCAGATAATAATGATTTTTTTAGAATTAACTTAGCTTGAATCAAAATTAAAATTGTTTTTGTTTTTCAAAATAAATTTTAAGCTTTATAAGTAATTCCACACAAATGACTATTCATTTTTTACTGATTTTATAGAACTCCATTAATTTCATGTCAAGCATCTGAACATAATCATATATAATTATCTAAGCAATAAATTTCGCATAAACTTTGTTTATAAACAAATTCGGTACAATACATGTAAAAAAAACTTATGAAATTGTAGAAATTCAGTTAATTCATTAAAATTACGCTGCTAATTAATAGATTACGGCATAGTAACATTTACTAGGTGTTATTAAACATGAGAAGTTATGTTGCATAATTTTGGTAAAATTGATGTTTTAAATCTTCAAATGATTGATATTTTATTAACTCGAATTTTTAGAATGATACAGAAAGATTTTATAGTTGAATTTGTTATTAAGAAAATCAGACTTTTTATTAATTTTTCTTTAATTCTGTCTTTTTCGTAGTGCTAATTTTTCTCAATTTTCCGATTCAGGGACTTTCTCTCCTCCGTCTAAGTCTCCTCTATCTGTTCTCATACAAATTCCAGTTGTCTAAAAGGGAACAATAACATGGAATACTTAGAAATGTACAAATAAAATGCAATCCGATATCTGGATTTTTCAATAAAAAATCTTGATTATGAAATTGTAAAATATGTGATGTAAATTATGCATTTTAAAATATGCATCTTAAATCATAGTATAGTTGATATTTCAAGTGAAATTACCAAATATTAGCAAAATTTACCGGCAAAACATGAATGTTAAAATATTTTCTTAATTTGCTTCACTCAATTAGTATAAGTTCAGAAAGCAGCTCATAAATATATATATACATATATATATATATATATATATATATATATATATATATATATATATATATATATATATATATATATATATATATATATATATATATATATATATATATATATATATATATATATATATATATATATATATATATATATATATATATAATATATATATATATATATATATATATATATATATATATATATATATATATATATATATATATATATATATATATATATATGTTACCGGCAAGGTATGAAATCCGGCATTGTATAGAATGCCTAAAATTAGTCGGCAAAGTATGAAGTGATTTATATTTCTCACATTTCCTAGGCATTCTATAGATTGCCAAATGAGAAACCGACAAGGTATAAAATACATCTCCCATTCGTTTCAAATATCACTTGGCAAGGCTCGTGACTTTCAACGTGTGGCTCGTGACTTTTGACTAATAACAAAAATTATTTTTTTACTGTGCTACATGGAAATGGAAAAATTTAATGAAATGTAATTCAAAATGTCATTCAAGCCTGCCATGTTGCAACAAGTAGGTTAATTTCATATTTTTAACATGAAAATTTTGTTTCCCTTAATAAGAAAGGCTTAAATTTTGTTTCGCATAACTTTTTAATTTTCTTTCCACATTTTTAATACATGTTTTTCAATGGCACTCTCAGTATTTTTTCAGAATAACATTTTTATTTTTGAGAAATGCATGTTACTGTGAATGAGCAAAATCGGTAGTTTTATATTTATTCGATATTTTAATACTTAATGACGAAAGATTAGTAGAAACATCAGTGTAGGGTATACCGGGCAAATGTATACCGAGCAATGGCACTTGACCTTAAAAAAACTTCAGTGTCTAATCTATCATCAGTAAGTATTAAAATATCGAATAAATGTAGTTATATTCACGAATAAATTAATATCATATCGGATGTAATAAATATTTCGGACATTCACCTAAGCGATTAATTTGATTGTCAGCATTCACCAGTGAAATTCAACAACCACCGATTTCGCTCATTCACAGTAACATGCACATCGTTTACATAATAACCTCATCAGGACGTTTATTTCATACTTTGTCGAAATAGCATCCGGCATTGTATAGAATGCCTAGGCATTCTATACAATGCCTAGGCAAAGTATGTAATACTTCTCACATTTCATACTTTGCCTAAAAACGTTAGGCATTCTATACAATGCCGGCGTTTTATACTTTGCCGGTAACATATATATATATATATATGGGTCATTCTCACGAAAACTGTCATTTTTCAGTTCATAAAATCCCAAAAAAGTAAAGTGAATAAAAAGCTCTGAAACTTTTTATATTAATAGAAATATATAATGGCATTATAAAGAAAGTATATATCCTATAAATTATACTTAATATTTAAATTAATTAATTTTTTAAATAATTAATTTATAATTTATTAATTTAAAATAATTAATAATTAATTAAATAATTTAATAAATAAATAAATTAATTTAATAAATTAATTAATTAATTTTTTAATTTATTTTTCAAATTAATTAATAAGTAAATTAATTATTTTCAGTATTTAAAAAGTGAGGGAATGACACTAAAAGTGAGGGAATGATATTTTATTTTAATACATGTTTTGATCTAAGTTACATCTACCTAAAGTTTGAAAATGATAACATACTAAGTATATCTAATATTTATTATAATTTAGTCTTATATATTTAATAGTTTTTACAGGTTTGGGAAATAAAATTGGCTGGCACGATTGAACAAAAAAAAATTTAATAATATACTTATCTTGAGTCATTCCCTCACTTCAGCGTCATTCCCTCACTTTATACACTAGTGAGGGAATGACGAATTCAATAAAATTTAAAAATAACAGTTAGGCCTAATTAATTTCTGAAGTCAATCGCATACAATTATATTCATACAAGAAAGTAACATATAATTATCCACTTTCTCGATGAAGTTGTATTTTATTTTACTCTAAAAAATTGCATGAGGGAATGACAACTGTAAAAAATTTTACCTGGTTTGATTCATTCAAATTTATTCCACAGCAAAGCTTCTTTAAGTTGAAGATGGAAACATACTGCAATTTTGTTCTATGATGCCAGTTGTTAACTTCTGAAGTTTTTATTAAAATATTTTTATTCTAAGAAGATTGCAGGTGATAAGAACATTGTTGTGAGGGAATGACGCGAAACACTGGGGACAACGTTTAAAATAGTGCCGTGTTAATATTTTTATCAGAAATTAAATTTAAAATTGATTTTCTGAATTCTATATTTCAGTATTCTGAAATAAAAAACACGAATTTGTAAAAAAAAAAAAAAAAAAATTATTTCAGAAACAATTTTTTTCTTTTTTTAAATCAGCAGTGGGGACAAGTGAGGGAATGACATATTGGTATATTTTAATTACCTAAAATAAATAAAAAATAAAAATTTATAATTTTATTTTTATTCTTTTGTTAGCTTGCATTCTGTTGGACACTTTCCATGAATTTTTTTTTTTCGTAAGCTGTAAAACAAACATAAAATATACTGGGGACATGAAAATGACTGTTTTTGTGAGACTGTTTTATATATATATATATATATATATATATATATATATATATATATATATATATATATATATATATATATATATATATATGGGTTGTAAATTAAATAGTGGCAACTTAACCTTGAAACTCACAAAAGGGCGCGCATGCGTAAATAGGGTATGAGTGTGGTGAGGTGGCGCTGTTGTCGATGTGTAGAGTGCAAAAAACAGTCGATTTGCTTAGAAGGGTAGTTGTTGCGTGGCGTTAAAGTGAGGAGTTTCGTTTCCATCGTTCTAAAGCATGTTGTGAAAAGGCTAAATGACGAAAAAAGACGAGATGCTAGAATCCATCGTGCTACTGTCCTATATGGTAAAGCATTTGCTAATCCTTCCACTAATCCTCGATAGCATTCTGTTGCATTTTTGCCACGGGCAACCTCGATTGTAAGCCACGACCGCTGATCACCTTTTGAAAACATGCTTTAGAGCGATGGAAACGAAACTCCTCACTTTAACGCCACACAGCAACTACCCTTCTAAGCTAATCGACTTTTTTTTGCACTCTACACATCGACAACAGCCCCACCTCACAACTCCCATATCTAATTTGCGCATGCCCGTCCTTCTGTGAGTTTAAAGGTTAAGTTGCCACTATTTAATATATATATATATATATATATATATATATATATATATATATATATATATATATATATATATATATAAAATGAGTGAAATGATAACACATAGCCAATCATCAGAGGCGTATCTATGGAAAGAAGGGCCTATGGCAAATCTCGCACTGGCGCCCTTCCTAAAATATTTATAATCTCTTTTTTTATGTGATGCGAAATAAAAGCGTTGTTTGAAGTATTTAAGCCTTTTGGCAATATTGCAAAAAGAGCCGCGGTGGCTCAGGCGATAGAGCATTCACCTTCCAACGAGGTGAGCCGGGTTCGATTCCCAGCGATGACTGCTCGACACGATTTCCGTATCCGGCTTGCACCTACCACGGTGCTGACGTAAAATATCGTCTTTGACGGATCATTGGTTATCCTTGCCGTCAGACTAACCGCAAAAGGCTTTCGTGATCCTCCTCTCCATGTAACGCAAATGCGGATTAGTTCAATAAAAAAAGTGCTCCGCGAAAGCAAATTTCTCCAAAATGCTCGATACAGGCGTTCTCTTGTCTTCTGAATCGGGTTCAAAATTACAAGGCTACGAAGTTGAACAGCAGCAGTCGCAAACTCAAACAATTGGATCGGCTGTTCAACAACGTTTATAAAATTTTCCAAAAAGATTGCAACGCAATTTTTTTTAATAGATTAATAAATAAATAAAAATTAACTACAACAATAAAATGATCTCTTTTTAATTATAATGCATTCAAGTGTGTTCGAAATCAGCATTAGTTAGAAAAAAAAAAGTCTGCTTTATCATATTTAAAGAAGATTCTCTTGCGTTTCTTCAACTGTCAATAACAATTCTAACAATTTGTTTAATTAAGCAACAAATACAATTAGGTAACAAAAATACGCACGCACAACAAATGTCTCTGAATTAAAGAAGAACTATAACATAACCAGATGATTACCCATTATTTTCAAAATTTAAACTGAATAAAATTAATTGTTTTTAGAAATAATCATGCTTTGCTAATACCAAAACAATAAAATCATCGCGATATAACAAATTCATTAAAGATCACAGTGTAAATAATTACGATTTGTTATGACAATTACAAATAAAATAGCTACAATCAAATTTTATAACTTCGTTAGCTTTTTATTTACAAAAAACCGATGGTCTTAATATAATTAAGTTTTACAAACATTATATAATAACCGATAATAAGAAAAAATATACATATAGTAATTAATACAGAACTCTAGACAAAATAGCGACAATAATACATTCTTTAATGAGAAATAAATTAGAGGAAGTTGACGTCTTAGTTTAAGAATATTTAGAAATAATTGATTTTTTAACAGTGAAAAAAAAAAGGCAAAAAGTTAAGAAATAGACCAAAAAAAATCAAATTATAAAAAATTTTCTTCGCATCAGAATGGAACAAATTAGAGAAAAAGCAGAAAAAAATTAAACAGATTTGAATCACTACCCTGATAACTTTTGATATAATAATCAGATCTTCACGTTCTTCTCATGTCAATGGTTCAAGGAGGTGACTGAAAATATGCTAATTAATAAGTGCAGGGACAATATTTCAAGTTACGAAATCAGACACTAAAACGTACTTTCTCTGAGTAAACATGCCATTTTTTTGACTGATTTGGATTTCTGTACCCCTAAGTATTGGGGGTAGTCACAATATGAGAAGTAACTCGAGAGCTTTTAATCGAATTTTAAAAAAATTTTCCCATAATTATAAAGGTCCTTTGTTAAAAAATAACTTTTCGTAAATATTTATTATTTTATTTATAATAGTCGTAAAAAAATTCAATTGTTAGATGTACATTTTTTACATTGTTTTAAAAAATACTACATTTTAGCGAAATTGATCAAATAGTCAAATTTATAGTCAAATAGTCAAATTTATAGTCAATAGTCAAAATAGAAATCAAATTTTAAATATCCGACTTTTTTTCAATTCTATTTCTCAGGAATCCTAACTCCATATTCAAACAACATGAATTTAGACCAACCTGTATAACAGGGATAAAAACTTTCTTTTAAAAAACAATCAAAATTAATTAGCTTTAAAATTTGCTTTTTAGGAAGAAGAGAAATATAAGTGATTGGAATATTTGAGGAAAAGAGGGCTTTTTTTGTATCTTTATGAAAATACATTATAAGAATGCGTATACTTCATTATTAAACAAGCTCTAATTTTTCAAATATTTAAAATGCTTATTGTTTTTTTTATGTTCTTAAAATAAAGATAATTATTTAATGAAAAATAATTATTGTGATTGCTACTTTATTGATTTTTTTTTTCAAGTAATATAATATGTAGTGATATAAACATAATGTAAGTGATATGTATTGTAAAAGACTTATAAAATTAAAAAAAAAATAATTATTTAATCTAATTTTTCTTTTTCTTTTTTTGAAAAGGGAAGAAAATTGTAATCTGAAATAAAATAAAAGATATAGGGGCAAGAAAGAAGACAAAATTTTGCACCCGAGATGCTATGGAAGCGTGTTCCATAACTCGAAGAAAGGTTGATAAATATTAAATAAGTGTAATTTAAAAGTACAAAACAAACACGTCTTTATGAATTAAAAAAAATCAATTTGTAAGTAAAAGGATTATTGAAACTTGCACTTAAAGCATTGTTCCTTAATATAACCCTTCAAAGAAAAGAAGGGAAAAAAACAATTGGTTAAACTCAAAATCTATCTATTTATGAATAGAAAGAAAAACATTTATCGGTTGTTGGAAACTATTTGCTGAACGTAATGAATGTTACGTAATAAACACAAAATTATTTACTTATCGCAATTATTTTTCAGGAAAATTAAAAAAATATATTCCCACTAACATTAGAAATTTTAACATTCGCTGTTTTTTTTATTACATATTATTTATAATTATAATGCATTAACGAGTATTTAATTATACAATATATAATTATTAATACAAAAAATCTATGTGCATATTAAATGTACTGTCATAAAACAGTAACAATAAAAACTAAAAAATATTATAAATTCTAATTTATAGCATTAAAAGGAGGGAGAGCAAATGTCCCACTCGATCTACACATACAGAGATGCTAACTTGCAACTTAATGGGCAACTTCTTTCTACTGGTAGCAAAATTTATGTTTTAATGTTTTATTCTTGGTTTATGTAAATCTGATTTAAAATTATATTTTCCGCCACTACGTATGTATAATTCGAAATTTTCCATGAAATACAATTTTACTCCAGTTACCTTGTGGTAAGAATTTCAAATTTTACCAATATCATCTAAAATTTTGCAAGGTTTAGTTTTTAACTCTCTACCACTTAATAAAATATTTCGGAGAAATCTTACATCCCTGCATATAGACATCATTTCTAGAAAATATAACGAACGCATATAACGGTATTAATAATTTAAGTATAATGCATTAATTTAAATATTTAGGAAATGATTACTTACAATCAAAGAAAATCCTTGTAGTACACGTTGTTTTCTTAAATCTATGAACCAACTATAAAAGTCCAGAAGCTGCATCAAAATAGATTATAAAAATCTAAAGACTTTAAATATTTGATTTTCTTGGCTTAAATCTTGAAACATTAACTAAAACGAGCAGAATTTTTTGTATGAGCACCTAACTACTTATAACGCCTGCCCTTTATTTTTCAAAATAGTGGAAAGTATTCATTATTAAATCGTCCCATTGGTTTAAATTATTTGTAGAGAGCGAGTCATCAGAGGAACCTCCTATTTTTAGTATTTCACACTTTAGTGGAGGTGATTCCCACCATGGGTGGTAAAAATCTCTCCTGTTGAGGAAGAATTTACGCTAATTTATAGAAGGGGCTCTACTTGAAATCTATTCAGCAAATTCCGTAAACGTTTTTCAAAGAGATTTTAACCCCTGATAAAATTTAAGATTTACAAGCATTTCACTACAGAATAATTAGTCTAAGCAAGACTGGGACACCCCATGGTTTTCACATCTCTCTGTGCTCTGGTCATCACCATCTGGCCATCTGGTTTTTCTGCCTGAAGGGGTTCCATTCATTTCCTCCCCCGAAAATTGTTCTTTTAACTGGAGGTCTCACTTTTCTTAAGATAAGGGGAGAAAAATTTCTTTACGTTTGTCACCAACTTTTGAACTTCCAAAGTTTCTTTCGTTCGCCTTTCACTTTTTTAGTCTGTTGTACTACTAATTTTTTCATATAGATAAATATTTTAAATTTAAAGATTCAGCTTATATTATTATAATTTATATTTAACGTATAGCACTTTCAATTATACATAAATAATATCAAATAATCTAAGTAGAAAAGCATTTTTTCCAAATAAATTATTTTAAATTTAATTGACTGTCTAAGTAAACTATTTTAGATTAAAGAAATCAATAAATATTATTTTTAGGATTTGTTTTCTGTTTTTATCATCTTATTATAAAAAAGGACACGATTTTAAACAAATACGTTATGTATTGCCGAGGAAAAAGGCATTGACTTATATCTATATATTTGCTACTCAAGAGCTATAACATCATGCATAGTACTGCAATACGCATTCAATACAATTCTACAATATACATTCTTAATGCTAGTACATATTCCATACTTTTGTAATCTAAATTATGTTATTAAGTTAATTATTTTATTTTTATATGTAACCATTATTTTTTGTGGCTATTTTAGTGTTTTTTTTTTGTCTCTTGTGCAATATTATAGTTTGACTCTGAGTTACAGTTTCAATAAAGTCTTATAAATAATGTCTTGCTTGTTTATAATATTGGGAACTTCAATATTTATAACTCTTACTCGTGAATAACCCTTTTGAATGAACATTATTAAACTGTTTATTTTATCATCGTTTATACCTGGAAAAAAAAATGTTTGTTTTTTCGTTTTCCTCAAAAAATTTTACGTTAAGTTTGTGCTTTATTTTTCGTTTTTAGTAGAAAAAATGAAATTAATAATACACTAAAAAAAGAAGAAAAAAAGAAAATTCCCTGTAATTTTCTATAATGAATAATGAGCTTACATTTTGTCTTTTCATTTTATCAGCGATAACTTAAATTCTTTCTATTACAGCTTTGACGTATCGTGAAGCAATAAGAAGCTACATTTTAGAAAAAAATAAGTTTAAATTCCTTTTAATTTAAATATGGGAGCCGCGATGGCTCAGGGGATAGAGCGTTCGCCTTGCAATGAGGCGAACCGAGTTCGAATCCCAGTTGATACAAATTCCGCACCCGGCTTGCACCGACCACAGTGCTGACGTGAAATATCATGGAAATATCCTCAGTTGTAGACGGATCATGGGTTAGAGTTCCCTTCCCGTCAGGCTTACCGTGGGAGATTCTCGTGGTCTTTCTCTCTATGTAACGCAAATGCGGGTTAGCTCCACGAAGGCAAATTTCTCCCATTTCTCGATATAGGAGTTCCCTTGTCTTCTGGATTGGGTTCAAAATTACAAGGCTACGGAATTAGGTCGGCTGTTTAACGACGGTTATAAAATTAAATATGGGGCAAAACGTCTTTTTGTCAAAGGATTTTGATCGACATTAGATGTTAAATATTTAGGAAATTCTCTGAAATTAAAAATATTTTTATTGGAAAGTATCAAAAAGTTAGTAAAGAGAGTTATAATTATAATTATTAAAAACTCTGCATTATTCTTTAAATTACGATATTATAATTAAAATTTGGTTTTTGCCGAAATCATCGTAAATATAATAGTAGAAAAGAAAAAGCTACTTTTTATTACTGATTTATTTTAGTATTTATCTTGAATGTATTCATGAATATAAAGTTTTTTTTATTTATTTCGAATCCTCTGTTGCTCAACTTGAAAGTATAATGAAAGAAAAAGTGTCTAGTGAATGAATGCAGAAACGTGTATGAATTGTTATCACACAGACGTCAAGTTGTTTAAAAAGAAATGTGGAATGTTTTTTTTTCTTATTTCCCCCATTTTTTTTAAATGTTGAATCCAATATAACAACTTAGATTTCCCGCACTTTTCGAGTTATGTAAAAGCGCTGGAAACCTTGGCCCTCCCATTATCCCTAACTGAGGTGGTCTATGAGTTTTCAAACGAAGTTATTAAAAAAATGAAAAACAGTGGGAGGTTAAAATTGTTTAACGCTCGTCACCTACTTTGTTTTTATTATTAGCGGTTCCCTTTCATATTTCACTCCCCCAGTTATAAAAAGAGTTCCTCGAAAGACCTCGATGTCTTCTTTTCGAGCCCTCGAGGAAAGGTTAAATGTTGGATGCTTTTTTTAATTCTGCCATAACTTGAAGAAAAAAAATTAGTAAAATTTTTAATTAAAAAAATAATCGTTGATGTTGATTGATTTTGCGCCTTTTTGAAATAATGCGCCCATGGCATTCGCCATACTTGCCATACCCTAGATACGCCACTGCCAATCATAAAGGACTTGCGCTTAGTAACGCACAAAACAGCCAAGCAAAATTGAGAACGCATGAGTGGGAAAAGATAATAATTTTTAATAATGTTGTCTGCTGAATTGTTACAACTAAACTTGACAGATAAAGTTTGTTGAAATTTTTATTTTGTTTTGAGTATGTCTAATGATGGTGTACAAGTTTTACATTGTTGTCCGTGCATTTTTATTGGCGTGGTCACGTGGTAGGATCCAGTTTTCCCCCATTCATTTCAATACTGTTTTGGTTGTCACCAGCATAAAACTAATAAAAGTCGTAAAGGTATTGTTTATCCATAAAAATTTCTGTATCCCTTATTTAAAGTTATTTCCCAGTACAGCTATTATTACGTTTTTAATTCAATTTTTGAGTTTAAAACTAAGAGAATAGTTCTATTTTTTATTATTATTATAATGAGCTACATTTTAAGATAAAGTTTGTTAGATAGATCATCAAATCTTATTAACCGTTTAACAGTTATTATTGTTGTGCAAATAACGTTAATATACTGTAATAAGTTACAGTTAAAGAGATATGTTAAATGATTTATAACTTAATGATCAGCTTCATGCGTATTGAGATGCAAGCAAAAATAGTATTTAATATATCCGCCCATTTGGTAAGTGAAAATTTTAAATTACAGTTGTAAACTCATCAAATTTGTTTGAACAATATATTGTTATAACTATATATTGTTATAACAGTATAATTGTTATTTTAAAAAATGATTACATTGAAAAATTACTTCTGCTTACCAATAGATCTAAATATTTATAATACTAATAGATAATAATATTTGGACGTGGTAAGTAGAGGCACAAACGTAAGCAAACAGAATTTCCTTTACTGCATATATGATAAGTGAATAATTTTAACTTTAGTGGAAAATGTGTTCTGCCCAAAAACGACAATAATTGCGAAGCAATTATTGTCGTTGTGTGTGTGTGTGTGTGTGTGTGTGTGTGTGTGTGTGTGTGTGTGTGTGTGTGTGTGTGTGTGTGTGTGTGCGTGCGTGCGTGCGTGCGTGCGTGCGTGCGTGCGTGCGTGCGTGCGTGCGTGCGTGCGTGCGTGCGTGCGTGCGTGCGTGCGTGCGTGCGTGCGTGCGTGCGTGCGTGCGTGCGTGTGTGTGTGTGTGTGTGTTAGCTTATAGCTCTATTTGATTAAATATAGTTTATTGTTTGTACTTTATTATTTATTTTTCATTTGCTACTTCAGCAAATAAAAAATTCTTGTTGTTTATTGAATTTATTCAATAAACAAAATAAACAACTTACGTCCGTATTCACCAACACAGATTACCTCCGGGTAATCTATGGGTAAGGGTAAAATCACGAGTTTAGTGCGAAACGTTATTCTCCAGCCGAAATTTCGCCACGAGTTTCATCGACAGTTCTGACTCTCCGGGTAACCCTCCGTTTTTGCTGAGTTATCGGAGGGTAACCTATTCACGAGGAGCATGTAAACAAAAGAGATGGAGGATTCTATCGCTGCGTTTGAGCTTGAAAATCTTGAATTTCTTGAAACTGTTGAAAGAAGGGAAAGATATGTCCCAACTATCAGAAATAATGACCTAGAAGAATTAGATGAAACATGCTTTTTTGAAAGATATCGTTTCTGAAAACCGACGATTGAAGAACTGATCTCCAAAATTGGCAGTAAGTTGGAATCTGATACAGATCGGAACAATGGCTTAACTCCAACGGAAAAAGTTTTAACTGCTGTAAGATTTCATGCATTTGGAAACCAGCAAATAACATGTTCATATTATATAACAGCACGTGTTTATATTATATACAAAGTCACATGGTTTTACCTTGCCCAATCAAAGGCCTCGTTATATTTCCTGCAAGAGTTAAACTCGAGTTGTGAAATCCTTTGTTGAAAACGGTTGGAGAATAAAAAGCGAGGGTTAATCCGAAAGTAACTCTGAACCGTGGATATTCCAATCCCAGAGTTACTCTTGAATTTAACTCGGCGTGGTAAATACGGGTGTTAGTGGACTACGTCAGCAAATTAATATTTCAAAATGTATCTGATACCACGTATTCATTAGGCTAATGGTAATTTACTTAAAATGTATTTCGATAGGAGTAAATAATTTGAAATCAAACGGTAATTGAAATTTAAAATCTAGGGTAATTGATTGAGACTGCGGAATTGAACACTGATAGTTGTCAACTGAAAATAGGATTGGCTGTTCAAGACTGATTTTCAAAATAAAATTAAAATGATACTAAATCAACGTTGATAATTGGGTATAATATAGCCTACGTCACAGGTTGTGTTGTTCCTACTAAATTTAACCCATGAACGGCATTTTCTGCGAGCCTAACTTCAAGCCACAAATAAACAAACGAAGTGTTCGATCGTTTAAATAGCTGCTCGCCAGATTTTATTGCATTATAAAGAAAAGTTATTGAAACTAAATACAACTAAATAAACAACAACAACTAAAGCAAATAACAACAACTACTAATAACAATAACTAAATAAACAACAACTAAATTCCATTCGTTTAGCATTGCGTCATATGTTGTTCCTACTAAATCGAAGTAGTTGTGTTTTTTTCATATTATACCCAATTATATGTATTAAAAGCAAAGCAAAGTTAATGAAAAAAGGGTTAATGGGTAATTTGCTTAGGGGAACCGTAGAAAATCGCTATACCCAGGTCAGGTTTAAATGATTTTTGTAATTTGTACTACTGGTATTATGATAATTGGTGCAGTTTTAATATGCATTTTTCTCCGGATTTCTCCTAGGCTAAAAAATATTTTTCCAGTGGTAGAAAAAATAGTGTAATGATATTTTAATGAATTACAGTTTTTTTTCATCATTAGATTTAAGTATTTCAAACACCTATTTATATAAAGGCCAGATAGATAAATGTTTAGGATTCAAAGTCTTTATCAAACTCTAAAAAAAAATTTTGTCATTATTTTAACTTAAGCTAGATGCCACTGATGAGCTTCAGAAGTGCAATGCAAGAGAAGTACCAAATATACTGATACGTAATATATATATATATATATATATATATATATATATATATATATATATATATATATATATATATATATATATATATATATATATAATAAAAAAAAATACAAGAAAACACGAAGTTAATGTATAAATACTTGTGCATACATCCATTTCGGGATACCCAACTAAAGTAATAAAATTTTATATAAAATCATTGAATTAATTGTATATTTTTTGGATATATTTACTAAACATTTTTTTGTTAATTTATATAATTTTCCCATGTGCAAATCCATTTTGGGTAAATCCATTGCCAAAATTATTTACTAAACAATTTCTTTGTTAATTTGTATAATTTTTCCATGTGCAAATCCATTTCGGGCAAATCCGTGTTATAATCATCTATTAAAAATTTTTTTCTTTGATAATTTATATAAAATTTTTCCATGTGCTAATCCATTTCGTGCAAATCCGTGGCTAAAATTATTTGCAAAACAGGCAATTTATGTTTCTCTTTTCTATTCTATATTTTTTCTTAAATAAACATCTATTTTCTAAAACTATTTATGGTCAATTTTTGAAATTATCCAGTATAATATTACCTTGCACACATCCATTTCGGGCCCATCCTTGGTAACTAACAAATCAATGCACAGAATAACAAATCACTTCAGCAGTGCAGTAAGAACGGCACTTTAAAGCCCTCTAGTTACACTCAATTTGCGCTTTTGTTTTCATATTTTGTAATCTGGCAATCTTAATGCGAAAGTATTTTTAAATCATTCTTGAAAAATTTCCTGTTCATGTAAGTAGATCTGATTTCGCTACTCGCTTTATAGTCCATTTTTTATACTGTTTTTTTCCTTTTATTTTATTTTATTTTCTGCTTTTACATGGTTATTTTTACTTTTTGTGTTCTATTTTATTTGTTGTAATTTTTGTAAAAACATTTTTTAAGTGCTCCTCACACTATTGCATTAATATATTTTGCTTTGGCTTTATTGATGCAATATCAGAAAGCACTCTGTTTCGCGGATATAATCGTTTGGGCTGATGAAAAGATTATATCTTTTTTTTCCGGTTTTTCAAATAAAATTTCGTCCTTTTTTTTTCTTTGTTTTATCTTCTTTTATATATATATATATATATATATATATATATATATATATTTGCCGTTGGTTTATTAAAAATTTAAGGTCCACACATGGATATGGAGCTAGTGTAAAAGTTTGTGACTCAATTTTGATGCTTGCTAGTGAAATTTTAAATTCACAGATTTCTAAATAAATAAATATTTTTACTTAAGGCTAATATTTATTAAAAAAAATCAAGCTAATCATACTTCAAATAAATAAACATTTTTAAAAAAAAACAGTCAGTTTTAATTTAAATATTACATGATTACGTAAAATAAAGCTTGCTTCTAATCTAAATTGCATGCAATCATGGATCATATGATTGGATACAAGCATGCCGTCTTTAATCAATACTTTCAACCTCAAATAAGAACGACAAACTTTATTTTCGTAAAGTTTATTTGAGTTGAGAATTAGGGTGAAAGAAATATGTGATTTCTTATTATTTTATTTCTAAAAAATTAGAGAAGATTAGATAGTTCGAACCTCATTTTTTTCCAATTTCTACTATTGTCAAATTAAAAACAATATTTATGAATTATATGAAAAAATAACTAACTCAAATGTAACATATGATTTTAACGAGAAAAATAACTATACAATATCATTTATGTTAAACTTTAAGATTGAAACATTGACACACTTTTTAAAATAAAAGTTGTATTTAAAAAATAAACAAAATATCGAAAAAAATATTGAAAAATTTAATTTTACTTCAATTGATCTATCTATTGAAAAATAGAACTGCACTTACGTCATTATTAGGAACGCAAATCAAATCTTCTGCGCAAATGCAATATTTTCGTTGGAAATTGTCGCACTTATCACCTTAAAAGAATAAATATATTGCATAAAACTAATAATAGTAGTTATTGTGCTGTTTAAATTTGAACAGCTATATATGTTTTCATAATTCCAGGGAAATCACACACCCACACATCACTAGATGCATTTTTAACTTTTATTGTTAAATATTTATTACTCTCACTGTATAAATTGAATTCACACTGTTTTGAACAACAGGAATTTCTTTCGATATTAAAAACTGGTAGGTACACGAGTATTTTTCAAAATTCCTGCATCTCAATTCTATAATACAGAATTCTTATGCCTTCAATTTCAGGAGCTTTTTTACGATTTTTACTTACTGAATTTCCTTAAAAACTTCAAGTCTTACATTTAAAATTATATTCGGTTTTAGAAAAATATACTAAATGTACTACGGAGTTAAAAAATTTGCATTTCATGCTAGTTCAAGAATTTTTAACTGTCTAACTTGAAAAACAATGACATAAAAGTCAGTCTGCTGCCAGCTGAAATGCAACTACGATGTTAAAATTTAACATGTTTCATTTTATAATTTAAAGCAAGTTTCTTCTCTTTTTCTTTTTTCAAATTAAAAATATATTAAAAAATACTGGAATTTTGAATACATTGTTTGTGATTTTCTTTTCTAACTTTGATGCTTTAAATTAAATACCAACTATTTATTGTAGAAAAAAAATTTCTCCCGAGATTTCTATTCCGTAATCTAACCCTTATATTGGTGTCAAAAGAAAAAAAGAGAGACAAACGTAAGATGCTGCCAATTATAAATCTTAACAATTATATTAAAATTCGTAAACCATTAAAAAAAATTCATACAAGAGTAATAAAACCCCTTCCCTATTTAAATTGCATTATAATTTTACTCGATTTTTTCGTATTGAGTTACACAATCTAAATTCTTTAGATAACGTTCTTTTTTTCACGAACAAATGATAATTTTTTTCAAATCCCGGTAAACGTTCATTTCGTTATGATGATCATATTGACTAAATTTTTATACATAAAACTTGAATTCATTAATAATAAAGTGTTATATATAGTGTATATAGTATATTATATAGTGTGAACTATTTGAATACTTAATTCAAATAGTTCACACTATATAATATATTGAATGCTTACACTATAATGTTCACACTATATAATATATTGAACTATTGAATGCTTAATAAAGTGTTCTTTCTTTCTGCTGTGGAAATAATTAACTTTCGAGAAAAAAACAATGATGAATGACTAATAATCATGAAGGTTTGTAGGTTAAGCGAATAGGGGGAGGATCTTCCTGGACAATTTACAAATTTCGATTTTTTCCATATATTTGAACGCTATGGAAATTCTGCGCTTCCTTTATTATAAGTCATATCTTACTGAGAAATTTGATACATCTTCAATTCAGAGCATATGTAAGAATCAAAACAGCAAACTGTCCTTCAGAAATATACGTGAAACACGTCCGGTGCTGCTTAGGTTCTTAACTAGCTTCATAGGTTCTTAACTTAGGTAAGAACCTAAGAAGGTTCACAAATGTGTGTGGGGGTGCGTGGGGAGTTGTCGTGCGTGCGAGCGTGTGTAATATAGAATGCCTCATACGAGTCTTTTTAATCTAAATCATAAGCACAAAATAACTTCTCTTATTAATTTTAAGATGTAGATGTCGCTCTTTCACAAAGAGCCAAGAAAAGTCAAGACGCCAACTAAAAGTTTATTTTCTGAAATCAATGGGTAATAAATCTGAGAAAAATGCTTGTTAAGAAAATCCCAAAAAATTCCCTATCGTCTGAATGATATCACGTTTCAAAAATCAAAATCTTTAAATTTTCACATTTGAATGAATTTGGTTAAGTTAAGCATATTCTTACAAGCCTTTTAGAATCCTTGTTTAAATATCAGTAGCCAGCGAAAATGCGTGACTTTTTCATATTTTCATAGCTAGATAAATCTGTGCAAAATTCCAACATTTCTGCTATGGGAAATCATCATTGCCATCGATGGTAAAATCCGAAGTAAGATGTTAAATAAGCTTAACACAAATTAATAAGAAGCCTATTTATTTGAATTACCAAAACCCTGTAGGATTATTCAGCCTTCATATCAACTTATTTTATGAGTTTTTGCATTTGCAGTTATGCACAGTAAGAAAAAATTATTATTATTATTATAATTCTTAATTTAATTCATTAATATTTCATTTGTTTTATCCTTTTTATTTTTGTTGTGTTATATATATATATGCATATAAAAGTCAATTATTAATAAATGCAATAAATATGCAATAAATAACTGATCATGCCGTCATAACGAATTACTTAATTTTTACCTGTGCACTTTATTGATGCCAGGTAAACGAAATCCTAACCATGTCGATTGAAGTCGATTTTAGAAACTAAAAGTACAATGAAGTTTTCTGATAAAAAAAAATTTATGTTATCTATTAGTTGAATTCGAACAAGACAAGTAGCAAATTAATAATTTATTAAAATAATAATAATTGCGTAAACAATAAACATCTGGCTTCGGAAGACTTAAGAATTTACAAATCGCTAGAGTAAAGGTAGTATAAATCAAAAATTAAAATTTTCATAAATTTAAACTTCATAACTAAATAATAATTAGGCCTATCAACTTGGCTTTGCTTGCATTTTATCTAAATTGCAAACAAGTACAACAGTAGAATTTTTATTTATTTTGAACAAAAGCAAGAAAAAATGTAGATTTCTTTCGTATTTATCCCCATTTTTTTCTTGTGGTGGTTTGATAGGAGGGTTTGATTGATTCAGATATATTTCAACTACGTGGGGGGAAATCACAAGTCTTTGTTTGTGATTAGGTATTAGAATAGGGATCATTATAATTACCTTCTGATGCAAGTGGTTTACATCTTTTAAATAATACGTATCGACCAGCACAGCAAAAACCCTCATCACATGGTGCATTTAAATTACAAAATTGGCCAGCAGTCTTTGGAAAATACATCAGAAATAAAAAGAAAAATATATTATTCCAGAAATCATTTTCAAGAAAAAGAAAACATTTGTTTGGCACATTTTAGTAATTTTATTTAAAAAGCTCAACAAAACATATCTAAAGTGTGTCTGCGTTTGTGGCAGCAAATCTGCTCACAATAATGTGCGTAATACCCAACATAAGTAGACAGTGTTTTTTTTCACAGTATAATTAAATATCTATTCCTTTCATAAACTGAAATTACAAGATTGATTTAGTAGCGTATTAAGCTAAACGCAAATTTTAACAGGCTTCCTTTTTCTTTCCTTTAGTTTTTAATCACAGATGTTTTTTTCTTTCTTTTTTTAAGAAAATCGATAGAAATTTGAAAATAATTAATGTTGCTCTTATTTGAGTTCTGATAGAAAATAATTTAATGTATGCCCCTTAAAAAATGAATAATTTTTTTAATATGAAATCTTTTGATTCTTTTTTTAAAGATATTTTTAATAACACTCGTGTTGCAAAACCCTTATTCTACAGATCAGTTTATTAAGAATGAAGTAATATTAGAGTTAGGGTATTATTACGAATTTTAACAACAACTTAAAATTTAAGGAAGTAACACAATAACACAGAGAAATTCATAAGCAGTTTTTACTCGAATTTTAGAGCATATGAAAAGTTACCCCTTTTTTTCAATGCGAAGCAAAAATGACAACACTGGTCTTTACAGTTTTTAAGCCCCGCTAATACAAAAAGCTTAAATACTAGCTTGATTGCTGATTTTTAGCTTTATTTTTATCAATTTTAATTAAATTTATGAAATTCATTGTAATCGTTTAGTTATTTGTTTAATTTAGCTCTATGAAATGTCAACATGTCAATACCTACAAAGCAGGATTTAACATAAGAACAGCGGGATTTTGGCCTTATCTGAAACAACCATTTGGGGTTATTCCAAAGTAAAATTTTTTTAATTGACTAATATTGTTCAAAATGCAATATATAAGAGTTTTTAGATATTAAAAAATATATTTTATGTTATTGACAATATAGTGAATTATTGTATTGCTGAAGAGACAATCAAAATATGAAAAAATGGATAAATATGACAACCAAAGCTGACGTCTTCAGGGGGTACCAGCTCCGGAAGTCATGAAAACAAAACCTTTTTTATCCAGAGAGCAAGACAAAAGTCTAAAATGTCCCTATAGCTTAAACTAAATTGTAATTGAATTAAAAAATATTATTTATGTACTAAAGAGCAAAATTAAGGGAGAAAAGATATTTGTTTTATTCCAGGAACCGTAAGAAATTGCCAAACTATTAATGGCGCCAATAATGCTTTATCAATTTTAAAAATCAGTACAATTTACTGTATTCCCTAACCCAATAACCAAAATTACTATAGATTTAGATAATTAACGTCAATAAAAGTAAAGCTAATTTTTACAATTCCCCTAAAAAAAATGCACTTTAGGGGAATTGTAAAAATTCGCCTTACTATTATTGACGTTAATTATCTAAATTTTTGTAATTTTGGTTATTGGGTTTGGGAATACAGTAAATGGTACTGATTTCATAGCGAGAATCCTTCTCGAAATACTGTGGTAATAGGTTTATATTAAAGAGGATAATTGCCGAAAAAATTGCTTTACTGATTTACATTTTTGCAATAAGAAGTTCGTTTTGAGCAACAGAATCAGTCCGCATTTTTCTCTTAATTTTCTAATAGAATTAGTTATATTATTTTTAGTACTTACACAGATGAATGCCAAGCTCAATAGTATCATGAAAACCAAGGAATTTCATTTCTTATCGTAGCTGATAGCCGTCCTTAATGATGCGTTATATTTTCTTCTGCCCGTTATTTCTCTTTTATATACCTACGTTAAAAATGTAAAAATAGATGTG